>NC_022014.1:425632-456223 GCF_000317375.1 Microtus ochrogaster
CCCCTCGCTTGCTAACCACACGGCTCCAGGCTCCATGGAACCTCATGACATTAGCTTGGTTTGTTTTCCCGAAGGCCCAAGGCTACCATCTTGGTTGCTGTGGCAACTGTAGGGTCAGCTCATGAGCCAGCTGGCTCCCGGCAGATGGCGTCACTATGGAGCTTCAAAGCCCTTTGTCATGGGGCAGCAGATGCGAGGGTGAGGCTGGACCTCAGATGCGCTGCACAAAGACCCCTGGAGCCTGCAGAGGGTGGGTGGGGCTGGGGCCGAGTGGAGGCACCTGCCACGGGCTGCTCATCCTCTCCTTTTAAAGTCAAACACTTGTGTGTGAAGCGCCACGCTCCAAGTGGATGTCCTCTGGAAATAGCTCCTCAGAGGGGGCCGTTGAAGAAGGGCTTAGGCTGGGATGTTGTCATGTGACGGCTTCGGAGGCGAGCAGCTGTGGCTGGGCTGGAGCGAGGGGCAGAGCTACCAAATGAAGCTTTTTCACATACCTGGTACCTGGCTGATTGTGGGCTCCCCTCAGGGTCAGGTCCTCAGGGAACATGCCCAGTAGTATCCAGTACCAGGCTGCCCAAGGCTCCTCTCTCTGGGTCCTCACAATGCCGCATCAAACCTACCCCTCTTGCTATAGCAGTGCATTCTTCGGCCAGAAGCATAAGCATTGCATTTGGCTGTGAGCATGTGCCTGGATCTCCCCCTACCCCTCTATCTGCTCCCTGCGGTTTGCTGAAGCCCATTTTTTGAGATTTAAGGGGGCTGTGGTAACAGATTGAATAACCTGAGGTATCCGATCTCTTTCTATGTATGGTTTATTTTGAGAGCGGGAATACCCAGAAGCCATTAAGTGCCAGATTGGGTTTAGCATGACCAGAGACTGGTGGTATGCTCCCATTGAACATGATCATGCAGCCCTTTCAACCGAAAAGACACTTAGGGGCCTCGGGATGAGGGCATTTGGCTGGAGTAAGTCCCACCCCCCCCCAAATGTTCTTTCCGTTGTCCTCCCCCACACTTTCCTTACCAGGAAAATAACGCTCCATGCTTTAGATTGCACTCCACAGTTGTCAGGGCCAGCTATAGCCTCCAGGTGTCATGACTCATCTACCATGGTGGCCCAGCGTCCAGCACAGTGCCTGGCCTGGACTCGGGTGTCCACAGGTGTGTAAAGAACAGCTGCTGCAAGAAGTGATGGCAGCTGCCTTTACTCAGCATCTACTACAGGCAATTTGGTAATTACCTCCTTACCCCTTCCAGGAACCTCGGTAGAGATTCTCCTGTTTCTGTTTTAGATAGGAATTCAGCGAAGGCTTGAAGAGGTAAGGAAACTCCTCCAGGATCATACAGCCAGTGAATGGCAAAGCTGGGACTCAACCCCCAGGCCTTGTCCCCTTTGTAACATTTCCCCACCAAACAAGGGCTCTCCTGAGTGCTCCAACAACAGAGGCCCCAGAAGCCATGAAGTCCTTGGTCTAGGACACTAGCGTTGTTTGACGGTCACTTTTACCTTGGCACTGAGACTCCACAGTAGAAAATAAACTGGCATTACCACCATGCAAGCACACACACAGCCATAAAAAGTGTCTACCTGAGCCTGCTAACCGGCTAACAGTTTCCAAGTTTCCCTGCCCGGACCTGTGTTTGATTTCCAGCTGCCTTTTGTAGCGAGATGTGAGGAAGTTGATTGGAGACAACCTTCAGACCTACAGGATCGGGGGCATGACTCAGGATAGAGCCACATGCTTAGCGTGCTGGAAGCCGGGTGTTTGATCCCTAACACTGTGGTTTGGGGGGGGGGGGAGGCATTATTTGGTTGGTTGATTTTTGTATGAGGCTTTAGCCTAGTTGGAAAAGTGTTTTGTCCGCAAGCATGAAGACCTGTATTCCATCCTAGGATCCATGTGTCAAAGCTGGGGCATAGCACTGTGCGCTTGTAATCCCGTAGCTGGTACAAACATCCGGCTCCTCCGGGCTCACTGGGCAGCCAGCTTAGCATGCTCGGCAAGTTCCAGACCAGGGAGAGACCCTGTCTCCAAGACCAAGGTGAATGGCACCTGGAGTTGACCTCTGGCATTTATAGACATGGATATCACATGCACGTGCGCACACACACACACACACACACAGTTTTACACTCCTCTAAGGCAATGTGGGTTAAGAAAGGGCCACTTTGCCACTTGGGCAGGGGGCAGCCTTCACAGCCCCCTGTGGATGTCCTGCCCTCCTCTGCCTGCTTCTCTCCCTGAACCAAGAACAACAGGCTTGTGCCCACCTTGCTCCCCTCTGCCACCACCACTGCGATATGCAGGCTAGAACGAAGCCCAGAGTCTGTGATTCAGGGCTGAGGGCTGGTGTGTACAGAAGCCTTGGGATCCAATCCATCTGGGGCAACTGATCTGTGTACGAGGGCAGGTGGAGGGGATGAGGCCGGATGAGGTGGACCTTCTAGTACAGTACTAGTGTCTCTAAGGTGGGTGAAAGGGACAGAGGAGGAAAGTCCAAGGAGGTTTAGTCCCAATGATGCATAGTTTCTCACTTCCCAACCTCGGCAAGCAGGGCTTTCGAATGTCCTGATTTCAGGATATTTGCTGTGCAGATCTCTGTAGGAGAACTGAGAAAGCAAGAGGGGTGGGGCCGAGGTAGGCCGATAGGAGAAACACCTGCAGCCTCCCGCACCTGAATTGGTGATGCTTCCTTTCTTGGTTGTTGTGTGAGCTTAGACAGCCTTCTCTTCTGCGGCAAAATTACAAGAACTGAATGAGAAGACAGAAGAGAACAGGGTCCCAGGGCAGGACATAGGTGCTCAACCAGGGAGGAGCTCTGGGGTAGGGCAGAAATGAGAGTTTTCAGCTTTCCCTCAGACTTTTAGGGCCTGAGGGTAAGGGGTCCAGAAGATGTGACAGGCTAAGTGGAAGTCACCATCCCTCCCTTCCTCCCATCCCAAGCCCTCCAGAGCCCAATCATCAGCTTCCGTTCCTGAGGCTCCCCCCACCCCTCCAGGCCCTCGCCTCTGCGACTTGGGTGTTCTCATCTGCGGCTCCAGCCTGTCTGCCTCCGGCAGCATATGATGGGACTTTGTTCATTATTTATTTCCTCTGACTGTGCCTTTTCCACAAGCTTTGAAACCGCATGGCCTGGATGAGGGAGGATGAGCAGTTCCTGGCATTCGTGGTCACGGAGGCCTCCTAGCCACCCCAGGCGTAGGTGAGAGAAACTGAGGCCCGGAGAATTAAACTGACCTTCCTGGCCAAAGTCACAGAGCTGGCTTCCATCCAGGAATTTCTGCCCCAGCGCTTCCTTTCTTTCCCTCTGAAGAGTGGCAGGGATGCAGGCTTTGTCACAGAAAGCCACTAAGCAGTAAACATAGGCCCAGGAGGGGCAGGAAGATGTTGGTCTCTGGTGGAACAAGAATTAAGCTGTCTAGCCCAGGCCTTCCCTAGCATAAGGAACTAAAAGCCAGAGTTAAAACATAAAGAAATACATCTTTTAAAGTTATACTAGAGTATGAACTCCAGGACAGGACACTTACCTGGCATGCTCAAGGCCCAAGTGCTGCTAAGAAGAAAACAATGAACTAGGTTTGACGAAATGATAGCTCAGTGTGTAAAGACACCTGCCATGGGCTGATGACCTGAGTTTGCTTTCATGTGGTGGACAGAACTGACTCCTGCAAGTTGTCTTTGGACCTCCGTGTGGGCACCATGGCCCTGTGTTTATAAGTAGATGCAATTTAAAAATTAATTGCAAAATGAAATGATCAAGTAAGGTGGCTTCATTCTGGTCTCCACAGAAGCTTGGGAAGCCGTAGGGTCTGGGAAGGAAGGGGCTGGGTCAGAGAAGAGGATGCCAATATTGCTTCTCTTGGGCACACTGGGGCCTAGGTGAGTCAGCTGTCCTGCTCTTGTTCCTGGGACTGGGGCTGCTGACCAGGGTAAGGAGGCAGGCACTAGCCATAATGTCCCTTCTGGCTCAGCGGCTCTCCTCCCTGACCACCCCTCTGCAGGGAGGCCCCCTCGCCCCAGTTGTTCCTCTGTCCTGAGGCCTGGGGGAGACAAGGGCCAAGGTCAGCGGCATCGGGGTGTGTGTGCATGCCTCACAGATGGTCATTCTATGATACACTAGTCTTGAGAAATGGTCTTCCTGTTTTTAAAAGCATAGAAACTGAGGCGTAGACACTAGGAGCCTGGTTCTATGGACTCCAAGACCATAGTGGCCTCAGGCTGAGTACCTCATGGCCCCAGGCTGCACCGCCCAGGCTTAGAGATTAAAGGAGCCGCATGGGATGGGTGAGGTTGTTGCCTGACCCAGATTCACAAGCCTTCACCTTCACCCCACCTTTGCACCAGCTCCCAGAAACCTGCTAAGAGCAGAACGGGGAGCCTGCCGTTCCTTTGCTCATTCTCAAACCCATTCAGCTGCTCCTTGTTCATTCTTGGCATTCCCTTGCTGTCTGCTTATTTAGCAAATGTGTTTTGAGCACCTGCTCTTTACCAATTACTCCTGCCTTTCCTCCCTTGGCCATGAAGACAAGAGAGCAGATGGTAGGGTTGACACAGGCCAGACACCAGGGGCTCCCTGACTAGGGAAGTGAAAGGGACCTGACCTTAGGAGCCTGGCCCAGAGGGAGGCTCTTCCTCATGAATACTCCCAGACACGCCCCTAAGCCATGCCCTCCTGAGCAGCCACCTCTGGTAAGGCTCAGGCTGACTACTGAACCCCATGGCCAGCATGGGTCTTGGGCAGTTAGTTGCCAAGTCTTTAGGGAATCTTGCCCTCCTGTTCTTCCATGATTGACTTGTCTTCCTGAAAGCACCAGGAAGAGAAGGAATTGAGACAGAAAACCTCTAAGAAATAATTGGGGTGCTGGAGAGATGGCTCAGTGGTTAAGAGCACTGGCTGCTCTTCCAGAGGACCAGGGTTCAATTCCTAGCACCCACATGGCAGCTCACAACTGTCTGTAACTCCAGTCTGATACCTTCATACAGACATACATGCAGACAAAAACATTAGTGCACATAAAACAAAAGTAAATAAAAAATAACTGGGCAGTGTTGGCGCACACCTTTAATCCCAGCACTTGGGAGGCAGAGGCAGGTGGATCTCTGTGAGTTTGAGGCCAGCCTGGTCGACAGAGAGAGTTCCAAGACAGGCTCCAAAGCTACAGAGAAACCCTGTCTCGAAAAACCAAATAATAATATTAGCCTGGCGGTGGTGGCGCACGCCTTTAATCCCAGCACTTGGGAGACAGAGACAGGCGGATCTCTGTGAGTTCGAGGCCAGCCTCGTCGACACGAGCTATTTCCAGGACAGGCTCCAAAGCTATAGAGAAACCCTGTCTCGAAAAACCAAAATAAATAATAAATATAATAACTAATTGGTAGTATTTTACTTATTTTTTCTGATTAAAATGAGTCTCAAGTATAGAGATTACACATTTAGCAGCAAGGTTGGGTGCTGAGAGATGAGGTTAGGTGTGGTTTACTGAACACGCACTGAACTCCACATTCTCTCCGGAATGGCTGGCAGTAAGGTGGGGCTGCTTTTCTGATTTTATAGATGGAGAAACCAACCCGGGAAGACACTTGCATGGCAGCCCCTGCTCAAGCCCCAGAGGATGGGTTCTGTAGATTCCCCAGTCCTCACCCCCTGCCTGCCCTGGTCATGTGCAGTGAGGAGGCACATGCCCCCCTCCGCACCTCTGCACCCCCAGAGAGATGGCCAGCAACAGGCTGGGAGCTTAGTGTCTATGGTGCCTTCTGCTTTGTCTACACAGTTATTCCTCTACATTGATCTTGGGCCCCGCCCTGCAGGTCAGGGTGACGCTGAGTGTCCAGTGCCACACCCTCTTAACATTTCTCCTGCATCACCTCTAGCTGCATCTCACAACTGGTCCATTTATTGTTCCCCATATTGCTCAAGACGTATCAGTGCTGAGACCTATGCTCCTGCCACCCTCTTGTGGAACTCACCTTTAAGGGCCGGCACACCCTTCCACAGCTGGTGGCTTCATTTCCCATGTAAAAACTCTGACCTTTGGGGGCTGGAGAGATGGCTCAGAGGTTAAGAGCATTGCCTGCTCTTCCAAAGGTCCTGAGTTCAATTCCCAGCAACCACATGGTGACTCACAACCATCTGTAATGGGGTCTGGTGCCCTCTTCTGGCCTGTAGGCATACACACAGACAGAATATTGTATGCATAATAAATAAATAAATAAATAAATAAATAAATAAATAAATAAATATTAAAAAACAAAAACAAAACTCTGACCTTTTCAGGACAAGGGATGACCATAATTCCCCAGTGAGTCCCAGTATGGTATCACCCTGGTGCTGGTGGCTGCCATGTCCCTTTGTATGTCAACTCCAGGACCTCCGTGCTTTATTTCTCCTAGTTGTCTCTGTGCCCCTAGTCCACCTCATTCGAGTGGGTACTGAGGATGACGGTGGGCTGCTACGGTGTCCTGTGGCTTTTCCTAGTCAGCCACAGTGTGGAAATACTGAAAGGCATTTTTCAGAAACAAGTGGTCCATAGATTTTAAATAATATTACTAAATATAGCATTCTTATTTTATCATCACTAGTCTTTTATTGTGCCTAATTTGTAAGCTAAAAAATGAGTAGGTACTGTTTGTTTGGTTTTTTTTTTTTTAAGTGTGCATTAAGTATTAAGTTTGAAACTATCTGGTTCCAGGTACCTCTGGGATCTTATGATGTATCCCCGAGGATGAGGGACCACTGAAGTGAAAGCAAGGGTGGACCATTAGAATCTCCTCAGCCCTGAGGAAGCCCCCAAAACGTATCAGAATTCCTTTCTTTCCTTCAGCAGACGTAATGTACAAGTGGGCTGAGTGACATCAGTAGATCCACATGAAGCTCCCTGCAGCCCCCTTAGCCTTCAGGCTGACAGTGACTGGACTGGCCCTGTGATTGGGCCTGTTGCTTAGCTTGCGTGCTCCCTCAGTTTCCCCAGAGGATGCTTCTTCTGGGGGGGGGGGTGCTCCGTGCACATTGTTGCCTCCCTCTACCCCTGGGCCAGCCCAGTGCAAAGAGACCTCAGCCGGGTGCCAGGTGTGTGTGAGTCATAGGAATTCAGGCTCCACGGTATGTGTGGATGAAGGCAGATGGAGGGGCTATTTTTTCTCTTTTTGCTCCATTGCACTTAAGTCACATTTTCCTACCCTCCGCTCCAAGCTCTAAAAGCATTTTGTGGTATAAAATCTGCCATCATCTGATCCACTCTACCGAAATAAACCAGTTCCCCTGCCGTCATCTTCCCTGAAAAGTACCCCTGCGTCATGCGCTGACTGGTGGGGCGAGGCCTGGCCTGTTTAGAACACTTCATCATAATCCTCAGCGCGGGGCCCCATCCTCTCCGCTCCCTGGGGGGCTGCTCGGGTTTCTCGGGCTGTTTTTGCTGGAATGGCAGCTGCTCTACTTAGAAGCATCCATACAGACCTGCTCTGTCTTAGACCTTGCACGCCTCTGCTTAGCTCATCGCAGGAAAGCACCACATGAAAGAGAAACACCAGCATGGCGTGCCCTCCTCTCACCTCCGCTGTCCCCTGGCTTCCCACCCCTCAGCACCAAATCATCCCTGAGTGCACCACCGCCACCCAGAGTCCTGTGGCAGCTACATGTCAGGAGATGTCTGTTCACAGGTTCTCCAGAGCTGTTCAATAAGTGTAAGAATAGGAATCGACATTTAAAAAAAAAAAAGTGTATGTACCTTTAATCCCAGCACTTGGGAAGCAGAAGCAGGCAGATCTCTGTGAGTCTGAAGCCAGCTTGGTCTACATATTGAGTTTCAAGACAGCCAGGACTATGTAGAAAAACCATGTCTCAAAATATATATATAATTAAATAAATTAAATATGTATGTATATATGTGTGTATATGTAAAGCATAAGTTAGGTTAAGTTGCAAGTTTTGACAACTTGTTAGTACAGATGCTCTTCCATATATGTTGGAGTTAACTTCCATGTTCCCATCATAAGTTGAAAATAGCAAAATCAAAAATATACTTGGGGGCTGGGCATGGTGGCTCATGCCTTTAATCTCAACACTTGGGAAATAGAAACTGGGGAATTTCTGTGAGTTTGAGGCCAACCTGGTCCACATAGTTCTAGGACAGTCAGGGCTATGTAGAGAGACCTTGTCTTTAATTTGTTTGTGTGTGTGTATTTATGGGCTTCAGAGATGACCAGCTAGGTAAAGTGATTGTCTTGCAAATGAGAGGCATTGCGTTTGAATTCCTGGAACCCATGCAAAGCTGGGCTCAGCTCACACATCTGTAATCCCAGTGCTCCTGTATTGAATTGGGAAGCAGAGCCAGGAGAACCACTGGAAGCTCTTGGACCCAGATTCCGTGTCAAACAAGAGAACCGACGCCCAAGGTTGTCCTCTGACCTTTGCATGAGTTGGGTGGCACTTGTGCCCACACTCACACACATGAATGCACACATACATATTATACATACATGGAAAGATCTTTAAAAATACAGATTTAATGCAGTTGACCTACCCAGAACCATGGCTTAGCCCACTTACATTAGTCTATTAGGGTTCTCTAGAGGAACAAAACTAATAAAATGAATATATATGTAATTTCTAACAAATATGGCATCTATATCTAATATATCTATTAAAATGGCCTACAGTCTGTGGTCCAGCTAGGGCAATGGTTCTCAACCTGTGGGTCGCAGCCCCTTTGGGGATTACATATCAGAAGATATCCTGTATATTATATATTTACATTACTAATCATAACAGTAGCAAAACTACAGATATGAAGTAGCAACAAAATAATTTTATGGTTGGCGGTCACCACAACGCAAGGAAAGGGTTGCAGCATTAGGAAGCTTGAGAACCAGTGAGTTAGGCTAACCGGGGCTGCTACTACAGAAAGTCCAAGGGTCCAGCAGTTGTTCAGTCCACGAGGCTGGATGTCTTAGTTGGTCTTCAGTAGATGCCAGAATCCTAGAGAGACAGATGTCATTGCCAGTGGACGAATGGACTTGCCAGCAAGAGTGGGAGCAAGCAGGCAAAGAGAGCATTTCTTTCTTCCTTGTCCTTTGTTTAGACTTCCAGCAGACGGTGTGGCCTAGGTTAAAGGTGATCTTCCCACCTCAAAAGGTCCAGATCAAAATTGAGTCTTCTCACTCTAAATGACTTAATTAAGAAAACAGAATCCCTCGGAGGTATACCCAGCTGGTCGGGCTTTTAAATTAATTCCAGATGCAATCAAATTGACAACCAAGAGTAGCCATCACACCTATAGCGGATCAAAGTCACCTGACAAGAGGTGAGAAAAGGTGGTTGTGGACATGCCTTTGCACCCCAGTGACATTGGCCAACCCTAAATCCATCCAAATCTGAGGAGGACCCTGCAGGGGTCATATAGGGAAGCGAACCCACAAAGAAATGAGGACCAAAACCCGGTGCAGACTGACTTCATCAACTGGGGAATATGATGCCAGGCGGTTTATTGTCACCATATTTAAAACAATGCAGTTGGAAGGAAGATTTTCAGGCAACAATTATTTCCATTCCCGGTGCAACAGCCTAGGGATGGAGAGTCTGGGAAAAAGCATTCTGGGGGATTTGGATGAGGTCTGCAGCCACTGATAGCAAAAAGATCACCAGATCATTACCAATATCCACTCGCAGCCTTGCGGGAGGAAAGCAGGTGTTTTACCTCCTCCATTGAGAAGAGGGTTCTGAGCGTTTCACATCTCTGGTTCTCTGGTTCCCTGGTATTCTGTGGGCACAAGAACTTTTGCACCACAACCCAAATCTAAGGTTGTACGCTATCCATTTAACTGGGAGCATTTCTTGCTGAAGAAGCAGGAAGCTGTCAAGAGCAAAGACTCAGTCCTGTGGTGGTGGCACAGGCCTCTAATCCCAGCACTTGGTAGGCAGAGACAGGAGAATCAGAAGTTCAAGGTCATCCTTGGCTATCTGAGTTCAAAGTTGGCCTGGGCTACATGAGTCCCTGTCTCAAAACAAAAATAAGTAAATAAACAAATAGCACAAGCTCTAACATTTTGAACCCCAGTTCAGCCATTTACTGTGGCGTCAGCCAAATGATTCCAGACCTCTGAGCTTTTGCAGCAGTTCTGGCACCCGTCAGGGCTCAGGACACCCTGCTATGATGAAGAACTGTCTGGACTCATATGTCAGGAAAGCCATAGAAGCCTCTTTGGTGGTACTTTCTGCGGCTGTGATCTTGCTGTTTGGAGTCTGTTTGCTCACTTCCTGTCTGCAGGAGGAATGCCAGCTCCAGAAAGTAGGAGTGTTTCCGGTCCTAAGCTTACCGGCCACTGTGCCTATTCAGTCACAGGCAGACAGTGTGGATCTGTGAAACCCAGACTAGTCCCAGGTGACCTGCATATTATATGACCTTGGGTCAGAATTATCAACATTTCTGACCCGCCATCATTTACCTGAAAATAGGAGTCTAAATAGTTGAGAAACCTAGAGTAGGTTAACACTACGGTCCAGACAGACCTGAGTTCAAATCACAGCTGCTTATTTGGTGAGTTTTGGAAAGTGACCCAGCCAAGGCTCACTTTCCTTATCGGTGAAATGGGTTAATAAGCCCCTTTCTCATTCAGAGAGTTCATCTGGGAACTACAGGAGCTGGCACGGGTGACAGTGTTTTCTTTGAGCCCTGAACACCACTGGTGACAAGATGGCAAACAAAATGGGTATCAAGGGCACTGTCTCTTCATGAGTGAGCTCACCCTCTCGTGGTGCAGGGGCGGGGCAGTCTGATGCCTCTTCGGCACTGGTCTCTGACACACTTCACTTTCTCCCCTCTCACAGATCTGTGCCATCATTGGTGGGACCTTCACTGTCGCTGGCATTCTGGACTCCTGTATCTTCACAGCCTCAGAAGCATGGAAGAAGATCCAGCTAGGCAAAATTCACTGACATCCTGCCCAGCCCACTGACTGAGGACCAGGGGACCCCGCTAGCCTGTCTCCAGAGCCCTATCTCCTTCTGCCTTTTTGGCCCAGTGTGTGTGGGAGGAGGGGGGTGGTACTGGGTGGCACAAGGTTCCACAGCTACCTCTTTCCCCGTATTTTAGATAAATTAACACTGCCTGGAGTCATGGTGTTCCTTTCCCTACAGAGCCCCAAGACCAGAGTGAGGCATGGGGCGGTACCCAAGGATGCTGGTGACCCCTCGTGGGAAGGCTGTGGTCTTTTTTCTCTGGTAGGGAATAGCCCTGAGTCCCCACAGAGCAGCTCCCAGCCAGGCTTTGACAATCTTTAAGTCCCCACCATTTGGACACACAACTCGATTTCTTCCCCAGCAGCCAACCTGAGCTCTCAGCCTTGGGACCAGGCTGCCCAAAGGTACAGCTGCCTGGCACTTTCAACGTGGAATGGTACTTGATAGGCAAGCCTCAATATACGGCACTGTAGCTGTAACTTGCTTCTGCCCCATTGCTTCGTGTCCAACCTAGAGCCC
This sequence comes from Microtus ochrogaster, assembly GCF_000317375.1. Lineage (NCBI taxonomy): Eukaryota > Metazoa > Chordata > Mammalia > Rodentia > Cricetidae > Microtus > Microtus ochrogaster. Next base: position 437,108 of record NC_022014.1, read on the forward strand.
AGAACGTGCTCCATCCCTGCCTCGTTCTAGGAAGCAGGTGCCCAGTTGTATGGCAGAATGGTGGAGACTCAGATTTTCCCACCAGTCCTGAGGCAGCTTACAGGTGCCCCTTCCTCTCTTTGCTCTTCTGAATCCCCCACCAATGTGCCTCAGCCGCTGTGCTATGTGGCAATAGCGTTTCTTGGTGAAGGGGCTGGTTCCCACTGAGAAGTTCCCCCGACATCCACTATTACATTCTGCAGTGCCAAGGGTTAGGGCCATGTGACTGGGAGGTCATCCTTGGTGGAACACATAACGCACAGTCTGTGCACTTCTGTCCAATCCAGAAGCCCCCTTCCCAGAAAACCACCCCGAGCTTGCCATGACATCCACCTTTGCTCCCAGGGCCTTAGCTGGAGGAACGAAGCGGACTGGCTTCCTCTCTTGCACCTCTACCTTGTAGGCTCCCGAGGATGCCCAGCATTTGGGACCCACTTGCCAGTGAAATCCCCAATTAGCTGAGCACACACCAACTCATTCCCAGCTCTAGGGAGGCTCTAGTGTCACCCCTGAGGTGGATCCCTTCCCTGTTACCGCCCCCCCATCCTTCCCTTTTTGTCCTAAAGGGAGGGGCAGTGGTCCAGGCATGAATTCCATGCTGAGAATTTTAGCTATGCTCTCGTGTCCAGAGAGAGAGCCTCATGCCTGGGCTTCATTTTTATGAGACTGCTTGCATACTTTTGTAATGAAGGGGAGTCTCCAGTAGGAGGGTTTTTTTTTTATTTTTGTTTTGTTTTTCTTAAGTAATCTCTTATGGGTAGCTGGATTCTCTGCTCTTTGTGATTTTTGCCTCTGAATTCCAATTAGCAAAGCTTCCCTTTTTGTGTAAGTTGAATGTTGTGTATGTCAACTGCCCTGATTTATTTCTGGTATCTGGCCACTTGGATGGATTTCTTTTCTTTTTTTAAACATTCTGTTCCCCAGTTACAGAAACCAGTCCCCTTTGGTGTGTAAATCTGTCACCTGTGGAGGGTGGGGTAGGGTGGGACAGGGTGGGAAATACGTGGCATGCATATGAGTTGAAATCCCACATTTGTGAGGGCACAGGGATGTTGGTTTCCCGTGGAAGAGGCGCCTCTGGATTGTTATTCTTGTAAAGGTATTCTCAAAGGGACATACGTTTCGATTCTTTCCCACTCACTGGGTTCAAATAGATTATTAAAGAGCTGCTTTTCAGAAATGATTGCTGTGACTCTGGTTTGGTTGTGACTGGGTGGCCGAGAGGCCAGGGTGGGACTGGGAGTGAAGTCTAATTCTACAGGACCAAGGTCGAAAACGCTAAAGAGAGATAGGGAGTGGTGGCGCACACCTTTAATCCCAGACCTCGGGAGGCAGAGGCAGGTGGATCTCTGTGAGTTCTTGGCCAGCCTGGTCTACAGAGCGAGTTCCAGGATAGCCAGGGCTACACAGAAAAACCCTGTCTCGAAAAGCAAAAGTAAAAAGAAGAAGGAAATGCTGGATCAGGGATCATCCTGGGAAGAGGGAATTCTGATGTCACTGAAGGCCACAGGTCGTGCAGACCGGCTGTCCGCTCACCCATAAGGACCCTAGTTTTGCTAATGTGTCTACTAAAAGTGAGTCATTTTCTGTTTTTCCTTAAGCACTGGCGTTACCAGAAATTTTGGGAGACCCACCTGGGGGGCCATGTGTCTGGAAAGCAAAGCATTGAGTGGACTGTCTCTCTCTCCATGGACTCCTAATTACAGGATTAATAGATTGACAGATGCGTGTGAAGTTGATGTGCAACGCTGAAGAATAAATTGCTATTTTTATGCTTTCTCCTTTTTGATGATCTCCAACCAAATGTGTGTGCGGGTTGCAGATCGTACCCAGAGAGAGCTGAATCATAGGCTTGCGTCTCTGGGCGTAAAGGCGCCCAGGAGGCGGTGGTGGGGGCGTATCTCAAGGGGGAAATTCAAGTGCTTGAGAAATGGATGCCGCATCACAGAGGAAGCCAAATGTAGCAGCGAGGCACGAGATAAGAAGGATCAGTTAGGTTTTATTCCTTCGCATCACAGTAAGGTTTATTTCCTTTTTTAAAAAATTATTTTTTTTGTTTTGTTTTTCGAGACAGGGTTTCTCTGTGGCTTTGGAGCCTGTCCTGGAACTAGCTCTGTAGACCAGGCTAGTCTCGAACTCACAGAGATCCGCCTGCCTCTGCCTCCCGAGTGCTGGGAAAAAAATTATTATTTTATTACTTAAAAAAATACCAATCCAAATTCCCACTCCCTCCCTTCCTCCCAAGTTTTTTTTTTTTTCATTTTGTTTTGTTTTGTTTGTTTTGTTTTTGCTAGAAGCAATGACAGGCCATTAGAGTTTCGAATCGCTTTTAAAAAAAAACCTTTATGGGTGGGAGGATGGCTCAGCAGGTAAAGGAGCGTCCTGCCAAACCCAGTGACCGACATGATGGAAGGAGAATTAGCTCCCTCATGTGTCACGGAACATCATGCATGAATGAAGACACACACACACAAGTAAATATAATTTAAGAAAATATTTTAAGAGCCAGCAAGGTGGCTCGGTGAGTACCTGGTGACCTGAGTTCAATCCCAGAAACTGTAAAGGTGGAAGGAGAGAGCGGTCTTCACAAAGGGTGTCTCTGGCCTCCATATGCATGCCATGGCGCATGACCCCCCCCTCACAGTATGCCCCTCCCACATACACAATAATAAATGAAATTTACATCATTTTTAAACTGCTGTTGGGACTGGAGGTAGAGCTCAGTATTTGAGGCCCCAGGCTTACTCCCCCAGCACCAAAACAACAGTCAAAGAAACCTGGTGTGTGCTTCTAGAAGGTTCACTATCTGAGGACAGATACGGGAGTGTGCAAATTTGAGAAGGGACATATGTAAAACAACATTCTCTGAAGACCCTTTTCCTCCCCACAGCTGTTTCCTGCCAGTTCTTGGCTGATGAGGTCATGCATTTTATTCTAACCCATCATTGGGAGGTTTGGGCATTCTCAGCATGCCAGGAAGAGGCAGGCATAATTGCATCCTGGTCACACAGCTAGCAGGGGGTACAGCTGGAATTCCAACTCAGACCTGCTTGAGTGCAGGGTTCTGAAAAAACACAGAGTTCTGCCTCAACCCCAAGATCATCAGAGCCACATCAAAAGGAAAAACTGGAAGTTGGGGGAGGAGGGTCAGAACAAGAGAACCTTTTGTGTGTGTGTGTGCTTTCTTTTGTTTTTTCCCCCCAGTGGTTCTCGTGGGCTGTGGTGGCACGTGCCTTTAATCCCAGCACTCAGGAGGCAGAGACAGGTGGATCTCTGAGTTCGAAGCCAGCCTGGTCTACAAGAGCTAGTTCCAGGACAGGCTCCAAAGCCACAGAGAAACCCTGTCTGGAAAAACAAAAAAACAAAATGAAACAAACAAAACAAAACAAAAGTGGTTCTTGACTTTCCTAAAGCTGCAACCCTGTAATACAATTCCTCATATTGTGGTGACCTCCAGCCATGAAACTATTTTCATTGCTACTTCTTAACTGTAATTTTGATACTGCTATGAATCGTAAATGTTTTTGAGAGAGAAATGCCAAAGGGGCCATGACTCACAGGTTGAGAATCGTTGCTTTAGATGAACCTGTGAGGGACGGAGAGTATAGGAGTTAAAATGCTCTCCACATCTCCCCCCACACTCTGCCCACGTGGTTTTCTGTAGGGACCAAATAAATCAATGAGTGTGTGAACTCTTGAGGAAGTGTGTAGGGACTGACTTGGCTGAGCAGCAGGGGAGCCCGTGAGTGAGTGAGTGAGTGAGTGAACTAACTTCCACAGTGACTCCTATGAAGACAACCTCTGACCCTTCCTGGGCACAGTCACGCTGGCGCCTGCCCTTGTTTCCAATAAAAGTGACTGGCAGATGCTGGACATGGTGGCACACACCTTTAATCACATACTCGTTTGAGTTCACTGATGACCCTTTCCGCAAACGCAGTGAAGTCACTGCGGTCTCTATGGCTTTAACTGCGGTAGCATACATTGCCCAAATATAGGCTTCCTCCAAAAATCTCCAATCCTGGTTGTAGGGGCCTCTGAAATAAAGTCCGAAACAGAACTGCACTAGTCAGAACTCCAGTAATACCAGCGTTGGACTTCCCTATTACCAACTCTAATAAGCTAGGAATGCACACAGGAAGGACCAGCTGAAGGTGGTGTTTCGACATTAGGCACGACATCCTTTCTGCATCTTAGTGCCTCCATCTGTTAAGTGAACATTACAGCCTCCTAGCCAGCATCTGGGACAAAGTAGGTGTTCAGCAGATGGACCGTGAGTGGATGAATGGGACGGCTAGAGATGCTGAATGAATAATACTTCCCACAGAATAAGCACTTCGGGCTTTTAACATGAAAGCAGCGGGAGCTGGAAGCCTTTTTCCTCCATCCTCGCCGCTACAGTGCTCAGGGAGGAGCCTTCACAAGACAGGTGCCTTCTTCACAGCATATGGCATCGCCAGGACCAAGACTTCACGCCCAGAGGATGTGCAGCGTGTCTTAATCGGACGAGCCTGCAGGTGGCGCCCGCGCTACCAGCAATCTCCCTACAGGCAAAACAAAGCTCGTTCGTTAGGTCGGGGTGGGACCCGGGCTGGGACCCGGGCTGGGACTTGAAGGTGGGCGGGGGCGGCCGCGGACTCTCAGGATGGTGAGCTGGATCTTTCCCAAAGCTCTCGCAAGCAGTTAAAAAAATAAAAAAATAAAAAAAAAAAAAAAAAAAGTAAAGAGAGCACACTTCACACTCTCGCCAGTGTGGGGCATCGCACGTTTCCATTCACACAGAAAGCTAACCGTTTCCATCACTGAGATTAATTCTAGGGCTCTGAGCACTGAGGATATACACCTCAGTATTAGAGCGCTAGTCCCAGCAAAAACCGTCTAATGTGAAGACTGCAACAAATGGAAAGTCTGTCTTTTGGATTACCCTGCGTGAGCCCCACACACCCGTTCTTTTAGGAAGACTGATACCTGGCTTGTGCCAGGGACTGTTCTGAACACTCTAGGAAAGTCATTTAATTCTCACGACAGCCTACTAAGAACATTCCCATTCTACAGATCAGGAAATTAAGACTATAAAGCAGGCAGTTCCTAGATACAGCAAGAAGGACACAGTTGGAACCAGGTATGACTTTATGATCCAAGGGCTAAACAAACAACCAGAGGGGTGTGTATATAAAAAAACAAAACCAAACATTGAGAGAATGCTTTTTTAAAACTTTAGATTTGAGGAACAGGGAATGTAAGTCAGTGGTAGAGCGTGTGTTTAATGCATTGAGTTACTGGATTCAGCCCCCAGCACCAATAAATTAAATTTTATTTTAATTTAAATTATTCCAGATATATCTCTGGCCTTCCACCATGTGGCGATTTTGGTGTATTTCTTTTGTTTTGTTTTTGCTTTTTGAGACAGAGTTTCTCTGTGTAGCCCTGGCTGTCCTGGGACTCCCTTTGTAGATCTGTGTGACCTCGAATTTGACTTCTGCTTGCCTCTGTCTCCTGAGTATTGGGATTAAAGATGTTCACCACCACTGCCTGGCCCACCATGCGATTTTTTAAATTTTTAAAATTTATTTATATTTTTTATGTATGAGTGCTCTATGTGGACACCTGCAGGTCAGAAGAGAGCATCAGATCCTATTATAGATCGTTGTGAACCACCATGTGGTTCAAATTGAGTTGCTAGGAATTGAACTCAGGACCTCTAGAAGAGCAGCCAGTGCTCTTAACCGCTGAGCCACCTCTCCAGCCTCCACCATGTGTTTTTATAGAATTGTATGTAGTAGGGCCCAAAATTTTCCATTTTGAGTTTAGTAATTCTGAAGAAGCCAGTCATATGACTTTTGAATGGTATGTCATGGTGTTCAAGGAATTTGAACAATGTACAATCAGTCTGCCACACGGGCAAATTTCACACAAATTGAACCCAGAGACAGGTGGAAAATGTTTAGATAAAAAAATAATTGTTTCTCTATATTGAACATGTGCTGATTTTCTTTTCATTTCCTAAGCAATACAGTATACAAATTCATACAGCCTCTACATTGTACTAGATGCTTTATCTAGACATCGTTAAGTATGCAGGACATGCACCGGTTATATTCATATGCAAGCATTGCAATGGAATGGACTTGAATACCCAAGGATGGAGGTTCTGTAACCAGGAGGCTGGGAACAACTGTGCAGTACCTGCCCATGTGACTTCTCCAGACCACTCTGTTGAGGGCAATGGCGGTGGGGTGGGGGTGGGGGGGTGAAGTGTTTGGGAATGGTGAGAAGATAAAGGGACAGCAGAAAGGAAATGGGAGTGCACACGGCTCAGTGACTGAAGTGTTATTAGGAAACAGGGACTGGGTTTTAGTCTTACTGATGAAAGTAGTTTTTAAAAACTGGGCTCAGAATGAAGTTTTGAGAACCATCTCATGGGGATTTTAGAGATACCAACAGGGCAGACAAGTTGTAATCTCAGCTGCTCCCAGGAGTCGCTAGGAGAATTCAAGAAAGGGTCCGAGAATGCAGACAGGCTGGACAGTGGAGGTCTGAACACAGCTTGTGGTGTCTGTCTGTCTGTCTGTCTTCAGGGGATAATGCCCAAGGTGTCACGACAAGCAAGGTCCTTTTCTCTGGTATTTTAAGCCTTAAGGAGGGGCAATTTGTGGTGCTTCCCTTTCTTAAAATTGGTGTTAGAAAGAAAAGAGGTGGGAGGCCGAGCTGATCTGAAGGGGAAGTCTATCCTCAGCAGCCTCCGAGTCAGCTAACGTCCGTCTAACTACCCAACAGACTAGGTCCTAGGAGTTTGTTTTGATTTTGAGAGGGGGTCTTACATAGTCTCGGTAGCTTTGAACTTTTGATCCCCTGAGCTCCTGCACTCCAGTACTGCAATGACAGGAATGAGACACCACGCCAGACTAGAAAATGTCCTAAAAGCCTGGATTCGGTCCCCAGTACAAAACCGGAAAGTGAAGCCTGAGAAGCACCCATGGGCTTCTATTGGAAGCCTTACAAAGCAGTACCTCCTTTCAGGCCCTAAGACTAAGGGGTTCCAGCCTGCCTCCCAGTCCGCTCCACTACGGGAAGAGACCAGCACCGAGACTCGACTCCAGCCGCAGAGGGCGCTGTCCCGCTTTCCTGCGGCAGGAAGCGGAGAATCGCATTCCTTACGCGACTGCGCCACGGCGAAACGTCATATCCGGCCCTGCGTGCACTACACCGGAGCCGGAACTTGTGAGTTAGATGACTCATTTTTGGTTAGAGACCTAGCTCTTCCCTACCTCCTGTGGTGCTCTTCACAGGTGATCACAAGGAAGGTCCACCCCTTGGTGACCTCGGACCTCAGCAAAGTCTCAAAAATCATTTCGGTGTCCCCTCTCACGTGCTCGGAAAGACCATGTCTTCCCGGCTGTGCAAAGAACCGCGGCGGAAGTACAACGTCCTCTCCGTTCCCGTCCGCAAGGACGACGAGGTCCAGGCACATCCAGAAGTCCTCGGGTTGTAGTTACCCAGGGATATATGGTTCAGTCACCCCCTTAGCGTGAAATCCCGGAGTAATCACATACCCCAAGACCTCAGCAAGGCGACAGCGGGCGTGCTAGACCAGAGCCACTACAATGCCTGTGCTGCCTCAAAGCATTCAGTTTCTCGATAATAGTGATAAAATGATATGTCAAGACTACAAACATCTGCTTTCTCAATTTAGCCCACCGGCCTTTAGTTTGCCGAGTATATAGCTCACGATGGCCCATTGGGCCGGTCTTTGAAGGACAAAGTGCTGCTGGAGTATCACTTGAGTTTAGCAGAATTGGTAGACAGGGATGGATCTGAGGGAGTTGGCCCTGCAGCGATACTAGATGCGACAGAAATGAGTTGGTAGCAGCATATCGGGTGCAGAACTATCAAAGACCATGTGTTCCCAGGAGCATAGGCTACGACAGGGCTGTGGGGGGCGAAATGACAGAGGTTGGGTTGGTGGCTGGAAGAGGACTGTGTACTTAGCAGGCAGTCATTGATCTGGATGGACATTAGCTGTGAACAGGACTGAGGAAGTCTGGACTACATAGTGAGACTTCTCTCAAATAGAAAAGAAAAGGTGCCTACACTGTTCTCCCGGTCACGTGTGGACACCCTCCAGTCTCATCCCTGTCCCTGCTGCCTCGTAAAATCTACTATGAGCTGAGATCCCTCTGTGGCTAAATCCAGCGGCTGTATTTATTGTAGGTGCCACCACCGTAGTTCATGCTTGCAGTTGCTTGAAGCTTCTCAGACTCCTTTTCTGGTCATTTTCCCCTCTCGGATCTCTACCGAACCCCTGGAGTTCATCAAGGCCTGGGTCTGGTCTAACATTCCTCCTTGTTTAGTAGTCTGTCCGAGCTTTAAATGTATGTTCTGTGATAGCAGCTCCCCACTTTTTGAAATTCATCTGCGACAGGATGTCACTGTTTAGTTGAGTTTGGTAATTGCGGTGCTAGGGAGCAAACCTGGGGCTTAAGCCTGCTAGGCAAGCGCTCTGCTACTGAGACGCAAGCTCAGGCCTCTAGAGCAGTCTTGGCCTTAACACCTTCTCTGCTTCTAAAATCTGATTTTCCTCTCAGCTTCTATATATGTCACTAGGTGACATGTCTCGCCGGTTGTCATGAGTCTTTACATTTTCCTTAATGACCCTCATGGAGTAGGGCCATCTCCCTGTAATGCCAACACTCATTGCCCTGTTGTGACCAAAGCCATTTGTATCAGTCACTTCTGGTGTCTTCCTTTTCTGGTCAGTGACTACATTTACATATTTACTTGTTAGCTGCTTATTGCCCGTCCCACATCAGGTCTGTGTGCCAGAGAGTGTCATGTTTGTCACCAGGTCTCAGTACAGAACCTGGCTCCTAGCAGGACTCAGTCATTACTTATTGCCTAGGAAAAACATTTATTAAGCAGATGAATATGAAAGGTGTGGTAAAGGAGTTTTAAAAATATGAGGTGTGAATTGTGTTTTCTTTTAGATATGAAGAAACTGAAACTCAAGCTAAATAATGAGTTGAGGATGACCTTGAACCTCTGATCTTCCTGAGTGCTGGCCTGAGAACACAGGCATGTGCTCCTGTACTAGACATGTGCAGTGCCAGGCCTTTGCATACAAGCACATCCTCCACCCCTGACTCTACTCCCAGCCACAGGTTAGTTTTGTGTTTGCGGTGCTAGGGTTTGAACCCAGGGCCTTATACATACTAGGCACGTGCTCTTGAATCCCTAGGCCCATGATACAGTTTTACAATTGTGGAATTTCAAATCGTTCCATGATAGTCTTTGGAAAATTTCTACCCCACCCCCCAAGACAGGGTTTCTTCATGTAGCTCTGGCTGTCCTGGAAATCTCTCTGTGTAGATCTGGCTGGCCTCGTACTCAAAGATCCTCCTGCCTCTGCCTCCTGAATGCTGGGATTAAAGACATGTGCCACCACCGCCCAGCTATGAATTTTCCTTAACAATATTTTTTATTTAGATGTTGAAAGCTAGAATGTGGCTCAGTGGTAGAACTTGACCTAATGTGCAGAACCCTGACTTCTGCCTCGACACTTGAAGAATGATTATATTCTCCTATAATATAATATAATATAATATAATATAATATAATATAATATAATATAAATAAATAACATTGGTTTATTTGTACCATGTATATGAATACATATATGCCACAGGGCACATATGGAGGTCAGAGGACAACTTGGGGGAGTTGTCTCTACTGTGTGGCTCCCAGTGATTGAACTTACATCCTCAGGCCTCGTGGCAGTGGTCTTTACTTTGAGCCATCTTGCTTGTCCTGTAGTTTTCAGTCTCAAAACTACTTCTGTAATGACTATCCCTGGCTGAGGAAGAATCCCCTTCTTCCTAAAGTAAATAAATAAAGGTGAAGAATCTCCGCACAGCCAACCATAAGACAGGTTCATAGCACAGAAGTAGCCAGCTCTGACTGCCACGTCTGTTTTCGTACAAAAGTTTGTATGTTTTAGCCCATGTGTTCCTCACAGCTTCCTCTATGTGCTGTGCTGTCCTAGGGGGTTTGAGGACACTACGAAGGTCATCAGATCAGCAAGGTAGTCCAAGTGTACAGAAAGCAGTATGTCAGCCACATCAAGCAGGTAGAGCATGAGGAGGCTAAGGGCACAACTGTCTGCATGGACGTCCACCCAGTAAGGCAGGGTTTCAGTAGCTAGTGGGAAGCCAGATGTTTTCTAAGCAGTGTACCTTGTCAGTCAGGCACATAAGGAAAATGTCCATTCATAATCAACACATCACTGAGCTGTGTAAATGATCTCATGAGAACCTCAGGGAATCCGAGGTCTTGAGGTTGGCTGGCGAAGGGACCCAAGGGAGGCTCCACTGCTGGGGTCGTGGAGCTTATAAACTCCTTTGTCTTAAAACTCTGTCTCCTAAGAGGTGCTTATCACCAGGCTGGAACCAGACAGAGACAGGAAACAAATTCTTCAACGCAAAGCCACGTCTCGTCAAGCTGGGAAAGAGAAAGGCCAATGTAGGGAGCTCAGGAGGTCGCAGGAGTGAGATGAGCTGTCACGCAGGCAGAGCTAACTGCAGAGGCCTGCTCTTGTGGGGCGTCTTTGAAACTTTCAGAGCGTGTCTGATGTATTTCATTGTCTACTCCATCGTCCACCTGTTCTCTACTGACCTGTCCCTCTGTCAGTCTCCTTTTGTAGTTTTGATAATTTATGAATAAAAATTGAAACCATTTCCTAATGTCAGGTGGCATTTGCACATTTTATAATGAAAGCCTTCTCATCCACCTGTCTGTTGGTCTCAGACGTTTCTATGTGGAGCAGCCCAGCAACAGTGATAGCTAGGCCTTGCTCTGCGCCTGTGGAGGGGGAAGGGCGGGGCTCTGGATTCTGAGGCACCCCCAGAACCACTGGGCTCACACTGCTGTTCGCCTGCACACCAGGCCTGATAGAGGGTCCTCAGGCTTCCTGACTGTTGTTCTCCCGATCCCCTCTCCCTTTTTGTTCCCCTTTGGCTGAGACAGGGTGTGTGTGTGTGTGTGTGTGTGTGTGTGTGTGTGTGTGTGTGTTAACAGTCCTGACTGTCCTGGAACTTGCTTTGTAGACCAGGCTGGGCTCGAACTCACTGAGATGTACCTCCCAAGTGCTGGGTGTAAAGGCATGTGCCACCGCTGCCCGGCTAACTTCGGTAATTCTTTTTTTTTTTTTTTTTTTTTTTTTTGGTTTTTCGAGACAGGGTTTCTCTGTGGCTTTGGAGCCTGTCCTGGAACAAGCTCTGTAGACCAGGCTGGTCTCGAACTCACAGAGATCCGCCTGCCTCTGCCTCCCGAGTGCTGGGATTAAAGGCGTGTGCCACCATCGCCCGGCTTGGGTAATTCTTAAATCCACACAAATTTGATTGTGTCTGTAGCATATATACCCAGCATACAGAGTGGTTGCCCACCGCATCAGAGGTATAACCTGCTGAGTGATGTCAAATGAGGATAATGAACAGCTTAACTAGGAAGTTCTGTGTTTGTGGTTTTTGTTATTTTCAGTATTTTGAGATTTATCTTTATGTTAGTATAAGTGTTTTGCTTGCATATATATCTGTACACTGTGTGCATGCAGTGCCTGAGAAGACCAGAAGAGGGCATCACAAAACCCAAAAGGGTCGTGAGCCACTTGTGTGGGTGCTGAGAATCAAACTGGAATCTTCTAGAAGAGCAACCAGTGCTCTCTTAACTGCTGAGCCATCTCTCCAACCTCACGCTGTTGGTATTTTCTATTGAATTTTGTCTTCATTCTTGATCAGCTTAAGTTTAGGAGTCCAAAAGTTCAATAAAAGTCAGATGTCATTCTGGACTAAATTTACAGCTATGCAAGAGTTCCCTAGAGGAACAGCACCTCTAGAATAAATATAGACAAAAGGGGCATTTATTAGACTGCTTACACAGTATGACCTAGGTCATCCATTAGCAGCTATCTTCACTGGAGAAGCAAAGAACTCAGTAGCTGCTCAGTCCACAAGCTTTTGCCTTAGAGCTCATATTTGGACTGCCACCCAAGGGTTCCACCCTCTTTTATGCTGGGTCTTCCCTCTTCAAATGATCTGATCCAGAAAAATCCCTCCCTGGTGTGTCCAACTGTCTTTCAGTTAATTCCAGATCAGGCAGGCTGACCACCAGTGTGAACCATCACACAGCCTGCAAGCTTAGGAAGCAGTGGTGTTTGCAGCTGTGGCTGCTGAGGGCATGGTGGCTGGAGTAACACGAGGCTCTGCTCCTCTGTCACTGACTTGCACCCAAACACACGGAACCAGCCTGTTCTATATCCCCCACCCTAACCTGGCCAGATGGGGTTTCTGGCCAGGTGACACACGGAAGCCAGAATGGGATTCAGATCCTCTATGGACATGCATCTGCAGCTGACTCCAATTGGGTATCAGAAGGTCAACAGGTGCCATGACTTTGCCTCAGTGAGTACTGCTGTGAAGAGTCACCATGGCAACTCTTTACTTATTTATTTATTTAATTTTGTAGCTCTGGCTGTCCTGGAACTCACTCTATAGACCAGGCTGGCCTTGAACTCATAGAGATCTGCCTGCCCCTGCCTTCCAAGTGCTGGGATTAAATTCATGCACCATCACCACAGGGCGACCATGGTAACTCTTATAAATGAAAGCATTTAATTGGGGCTTGCTTACAGTGTCAGAAGTTTAGTTCATTATCACTCTCTCATGGGTACATATACATACACATACATTTTAAAAAGTCTTTAAAAATTATTTTAAAAAAGAAAACTAGCTTGGTGGTAGTGGCCCAAGCCTTTAATCCCAGGTACTCTAGAGGCAGAGGCAGGTGGATATCTGTGAATTCGAGGCCAGCTTGGCCGTGAGTTCCAGGGCAGCCAAAGCCACACAGAGAAACCCTGTCCCAAAACAAACAAACAAAAGAAACCCAAAATGTGTGATCTTGAGGTGACTGGAGACTAGTGCCCCCTTCAGGCCTCAGTGCGGCCCACCTTTGGGGGCTAAAGTAGACAAGGGCCATTTGCACTTTGGTTTTGTGGTTTTGTGGCTTACTTATCTCCTATGTTGCCTTTTGGACATGTTTTGTAAGCCTGATCCCCGTCCCCCATTTTATTAGATTTGGTTACCTAAAATATGGCTAAAATACCCATCACATAGAGAAGGGGCTGAGAGATGGTTCCGTGGTTGAGAGCATTTGCTCCAGGTTTGGTTACCAGCACCCCATAGCAGCTCACAGCCATCCATAACCCTAGTTCCAGGGCATCCAGTAGCCTCTTCTGATTTCTATGGGCATCAGGCACACATGTGTTGCACAGACATAAATGTAGGCAAAGCACACATATACATACAATAAATCTTTGTTTTGTTTTGTTTTGAGACCGGTTGTCCTGGAACTCACTTTGTGGACCAGGCTGGCCTTGAACTCACGAGATCCACCTGCCTCTGCCTCCAGAGTGCTGGGATTAAAAGCAAGCGCCACCATGGCCTGGTCAAGCAGACTGCTCTAAAAATGTTTATTCAATGCAATTTTAGACTTAAAAATAAAATTGTTTGTAATCCCAGCATTCAGGAGCTGGAGTCGGCAGAGACACAAGTTGGAGAGCACCCTGTGTTACATAGCCAGTTCTAGGACAGCCTAGCTTATATAGTTAAACCCACTCCTTTTCTCGCTCTCAGACACACACACACACACACACACACACACACACACACACACACACACACAGAGAGAGAGAGAGAGAGAGAGAGAGAGAGAGAGAGAGAGGCCTTAAAGATACTATGCTAACACGCTGAGGCAGGAAGTAGGACGATGATTGTCAGGGGCTGGTGGGAGGGCTGAGGGAGACTAGTTTGGCAATAGGAGAAACATCTAGAGAGCCTGTAATCCCACCACTGGAGAGGCCATGGCAGGGGTCACCGGGTCGAGCCTATCCTGGGCTCTAGGGCGAGACCTAGAGATCATTTGAACAACAATGTAAGCAATTACTTCAAAATGGTCTTAGGATAAACTGGATGCTACATGCCTCGTAGCAGATTTTAAGGAAACAAGGAGTGGTATATGAAGGAGGCAGGAAAGAGCTGCTTTCTCCCCTTTCTGGTGCGCTCACCCTGCCTGGCCTATTCAGTTCAGCTGCACAGTGGTTCAGTGAGCCCAGTCCAAGCCTAGCATGCACAGTGGTTTAGTGAACACCTCCTAGAAACAACAAGCAGCTGAACAGGCAATGTTCTCCAGAAGCAACTTATAGGCACGTCCAAACTTATGGCATTGTGATGTGACATTGTCAGCTGCAAAGTTCACATCTGAGACACACAATTAGTAACACACACACCCCAAAAAAAAACACAGCAAAAATTTCATAAGGTCTTAAATATGCTTACGATTCTGTGTTGGGCCACACTCATAGCTCTCTTCAGGCATGGGCTGGACACTCTGAAGGATTTGAACAAGGTCATAGATGACACAGATGTGCTAACAGTAGGCAATGGGTATTGGCGGTGCTTCGCCTGGGACTTAAAACAGCATTTCTGCTGAGCCTAGTTGTGCCGGAAAGCAGCGTAAGGACAAAGCATACCAAATGATTCAAAATAAATGCTTCCTCCTTAACCGAAGAAGCAAAACACCTAGTGTGAAATTCTCAAAGAAAAAATCATTTTGTTTCTAAGAAGGCCAACTAGTTGTATCTGCCAAGTATGCTAGATGGGTAAAGTCTTAACATCAATTGAGAAGCTGGTACAGGAATCCATTCTACTTAACGAAGAAGAAACAAGGGGATGTGGCTATTTCCAGGAACCTGGTCCATAGTCCAACACACTAGAGTCAGCTGACAGATCTCCTCTGCATCTTATTCAGTCCGTGAGCTTCTTCAATATCAACCTCAGCTCAACACGGCAGTTCACCCATAATCCCAGCATTTGGGAGGCAAAGGCAGGAGGATTTTGAGCTGGAGGCCGGTCTGTTCCACATAATGAGACCCTGACCCAGTGAAAACGAAACAAAACAACCCTCCAAGAATTGTTTCCTTCCTCTGTGCCTGACGAAGTGCATAGTATGATGAGCTCACAGTGCTGGCAAGCACAACTTTAATGTTTCTGGCTAATTCCTACTTTTCTTCTTTTTTGTATTTTTTGTTTGTTTGTTTGTTTGAGACAGGGTTTCTCTCTGGTTTTGGAGCCTGTCCTGGAACTAGTTCTTATAGACCAGGCTGGCCTCGAACACACAGAGATCTGCCTGCCTCTGCCTCCCAAGTGCTGGGATTAAAGGTGTGTGCCACCACCACCAGACTTTGTTTTGTTTTTTGAGGCAGGGTTTCTCTGTGTAGCTTTGGTGCCTTTCCTGGAACTCACTCTGTAGACCAGGTTGGCCTCAAACTCACTGAGATCTGCCTGCCTCTGCCTCCCGAGTGCTGGGATTAAAGGTGTGTATTCCTACTCTTCTTGAAGCTGTTGTGACAACAGGCAGAAATGCAAAGTAGGGCCTGGTTATCTTCAGCTGTCAGTCTGTCCTGGGGCCTGTATGCAGGTCCACCTCCTTCCCAGGATGTTTATCTCAGAGGGCTATCTCCTGTACTTCTGTAACTCAGACCCTGGCATACTGTACAAGGTATACGGTAGCGACAACAGTCAAGAGCCTGTGTCTTGAAAAGTCATCGTCAGAGGTTGAATTCTGGCCCTTCTCACTTTCTATGTGACTGTGGTCAAATTCTTCACCCGCAGCAGGGATGGCGATTCCGAGTAGTTCATGGACTGTAGAAGAATGCAGCTTACAGTCAGCCTGCCTCACGGGGCTCTGGCACAGAAACCTACTATTGTTAAGCGCTTTACGTCTGCGCGTAAAATATAGATAAAAGTGTAAATAACGCACCGCCTAAATGGATCTAAATTCTTGCCAGAAAACCTTGCTAATGCCCTGGTGACTGGCACCCCACCTATGACAAGCTCCAAGAATCTGCAGCCTTGAGACAGGACAGGTGAGGGCGGGGCTCCAGTCCAAGGGGCGGAGTCTGATGGGCGAGTCACGCTGAGCGCAGGGGGCGGGATGTTCGTGCGCAGGTCACGTGAGCCTTGTTGACACTTCCGGGTGAGGCGAGAGTGAGGCAGCCGGCTGGTTGTCTGCTGGGGGTACAAGCATGGCGTACGTCGGCCTCACTGTGCCTCTGATAGTGATGAGCGTTTTCTGGGGCTTCGTGGGCATTATCGTGCCCTGGTTTATCCCCAAAGGTCCTAACCGGGGGTAAGTACGCCAGGCCCGAGGCGGTGGGAGCGGAGGAGCGCGGCGGGAGGATCACGGAGGGAAGGGTCGCGCGTGGAGGACCACAGCGGGAGGATGAGGCTGGGTGGACCACGGAGAGGAAGACCGCATGCGCTCTTTGGGAGCCTGTCAATGTCCCTGGCCGGAACGTGAGGTCACCTCTGGCAGCCCCTCCCGGAAGTGATTTTAAGGGAATGCTTTTTGTCTTGTTGGACCGAGGGCGTACACATCTACTGCGGGGAAGTTCAGGTGCCTCCCGAGCTAGTCTCGCCGCCGTGGTCCTGCCTGTCACGCCCTGGAGGAGGCCTTTTGCCCAAACTTGAAAGAAAGGGGTCTGAGAGAACAGAAATGGCCTTCCTTGTCCCCGCCCGATGCAGTCGCAGCTGCGGACTCTGACAAGCTTGCTAGGTCGTGTTGAGCTCAGCCTTTGCGTCCTGTGGGCCCAACCCCGGGGCGGGTGAGCCTGACCTAAGCGAGGTTAAATCACCCAGAGCCGAAGGTATTGTTTAGAAACCTCTGCGTCAGACCTACCAGAGCCCCTCCTGCCCTTGCTTGTAAACAGTGGTTGGCCAAGATAGATTTGCATTGCCCCCACCCAAGGTTTTGTTAAAAATATCTCTTTCTTTGTTTGGAAATAAACTTCTGTATTATAGTATAAGACATACCTCTTCAGAGTAGCATGGGGACACCCTCTTTCTAGTTCCCCTTTGAATTTCAGTCATTTTTTCCATTTCAACTCAAGATCATATGGAGGTGACTCTTAAAATGAAGCCTTAGTCTGTCCGAAACGTCCTTTGCTTTAATGGGTCAGACGCTAAGTGGTGGCTGCAAGGTGCATTGTTCCGCAGCACATCCCAGAGCAGACAATGTGTACTGAGTGGGATGTCTTGATTAAAGGAAGTTTTACTGGGTTTTGTGTCATTGACCTCTATTACGGTCTGGAAAATACTGACTCTTAAAAATACAGTTCTTTCCATTAGCCTAAAAAAAAAACACCCAACCACTTTTAAAGATTTATTTATTATTTTATGTGTATAGGTATTTGCCTGCATGTATGTAAGGGCACCATGTGCATGCAGTGCCCACAGAGGACTTTGGATCCCTTGAAATTGGAGGGTTACGAACTTCCATGTGGGTGCTGAGATTCCAACCCAGGTTTCTGGAAGAGCCAGGACTTTTAACCAAAGAGCCATCTTTCCAGCCCCCAAATAAACCACTTTTGAAAGTGAAATGGCAGTCCGTTTCTATCATCTGTAAGAATCAAGTACCACCTCTCACTAACAGTTCCACAGGACCATCCTCAGTTTATAGCAGTCGATGTGGTATTAGAATTCTGGAGTTATTCGAGCTGATGAGGGAGAGGGACTTGATTGGGGGAGGGGGAGGAGTGGGAGGCGGTGGCGGGGAGGAGGCAGAAATCCTTAATGAATAAATAAATTAAAAAATAAAGAAAAAAAAGAATTCTGGAGTTATTAAAGTAACTTGGATTAACTGAGTTCAGTTAGACCTTTTTTTCCCCCCTCCTGGAGCTAAGGACAACAAATACCTCTGCTGTTTTTATACCAACCCTGTTTCATTCCACCACTGTCTGACTTTCTGGCCCTCATCCCCCTTACTAACATTTGGAGTTGGAACCCTCCTTTCTTAAAACTGTCCCCACCCTTAGGATCAGGTGCCACCCTGTTCCGTAGAGTAATGAAACCCCTGTGTGTAGTCGGGCTCTGTTTGACCTGCAGCGACACAGCATCTGGGTCCCACTCACAGCCTCCACTGCAATCCTGGGTTTCCTGCCCTTGGCAGGATTGAGCAGGTCTTGAAATGGTGCCTCCTAGGACTTAGATCTTTACGTTTGAGAAACACTGTTCCAGGGTGATTGAGCTCTGTGACCTTGGAAGATTTAGTTAGCTTTCCCACGTTCCTATTTTTTTTTTTTTTACTGAAAAAAAAAATAGCTGCACATACTATGTTGCGCAGAGAGAAATCGGAGAATAATCTGTGGGGTTGTCATACGCAGCAACACGCACCTTTACCCACTGAGACCACCAGCCAACCCTTGGTATATGACTTTCTATATACCTTTTACCCCCCAGAAAAATTTGCAAATCAAAATATCTTTTGAAGTTTTTATGCTAGAACTGGCCTGGTTCATGGACTCTGGTGATTTTTTTTCCTGTGTGTGTGCTGCTGGAGTAGAGGGAGGGTTGCTGGGGAGTGAACCCAGAGCCTCCCACTTTACCACTGAGTGCATCCCCAGCCACCACCATGCTGAATGTTTAACATAGGAAGGCGTTTCTGATTTGATGGATTAGGGAGACTTTGATTAAGGAAATAAGAAGCTGTGTAAGAGAGGAGTGAAGCAAAGAGGACGTCTCTGTTGGATGCTTTCCCTGAGAGACCCTGGCACCTCTGAAAACGGTGTGATCAGGAGGTTATCAGGACCTGATGATACAGCGAGAAGGTGGCTGGAGGGACAGGCCCCTTGGAAAGTGTGGGTAGTAGGGAGCTAGCCCCTTGTTCTTCTTTGAATCTTGAATTTTTCCTGCAGTGGGACATGATCAGGACAAAATCCAGTCTGTGCCTGCTGTTACCTGTCCTGATCATGCCTGACCTTCGTAATCTCCCTCTTTTCTCTGTAGGAAACCACAGATTCTCCAGAAGCAGCAAGCCTTTCTCAGTGCTCTCTTTGCCAGATGGGGAGGGGTTATGTCCACTCCAGATGTGGAGGAGTGCACAGGGGTAGCGCACCAGGGGTTATGTCCACTCCAGATGTGGAGGAGCGCACAGGGGTAGCGCACCAGGGGTTATGTCCACTCCAGATGTGGA
>NC_022014.1:456403-464486 GCF_000317375.1 Microtus ochrogaster
GCACCAGGGGTTATGTCCACTCCAGATGTGGAGGAGCGCACAGGGGTAGTGCACCAGGGGTTATGTCCACTCCAGATGTGGAGGAGTGCACAGGGGTAGTGTACCAGAGGTTATGTCCACTCCAGTTTGTTTCATTAACACTTTGGAGCATGCAGAATATATCAGGTCACATATCAAGGTCTGGCTGGTGGCCTCAGTGGGTAAAAATGTTTGCTGTCATAGCTGACAACCCCACAAATTGGTCTCTGGTTTCTTCCGGTATACCATGACATGTTAAGAGCATTTAGTGCTCTTCTAGAGGACCTGAGTTCAATTTCCAGCACCCATGTGAGGTGGCTCAAAGCTACCAGGAAAGCCCAGTGGTGATAGTGCACGCTTTAAATCCCATCACTCAGGAGGCAGAGGCAGGCAGATCTCTGTGAGTTTGAGGCCAGCCTGTTCTACAGCGCTAGTTTCAGGACAGCTAGAACTACACAGAGAAACCCAGTCTCAAAAAACTAAAACAAAACAAAAACAAATAAAAACCCAAAAAACTGTTACTCCAGCTCTAGGGAATCAACTTGGTCTTCTGGTGTCTGTGGGCACGTGCACACACACATACATATACACACACACACAAAATTAAAAATATAAAGTTTTTTTTATTTTTGAGAAAGGCTGACATGTAGCCTTTTTTAAAAAAATTAAATTTAGCAGGGCAGCAGTGGCTTACGCCTTTAATCCCAGCTCTTGGGAGGCAGAGGCAGTTGGATCTCTGTGAGTTCAAGGACAGCCTAGTCTACAAGAACTATTTCCCCGGACAGGCTCCAAAGCAACACAGGTTTTGAGAAACCCTGTCTCAAAAACCAAAAACAAACAAACAAACAAACGGCTACATGCCAAGGCTGTATGCCATAATGGATTTATACATGTTTGCTTTATGAATGCATGTGAACGTATGTATATAGATGTATAAAATTCTACTGAGACATTTGAAAATAAATTGCAGCTTATGACTCCACTCCTGCATGATTGCATGCAGCTATTTGAAGGGGAGCGTTCTGTGGCAGCTCATGTTCGGTATGTGGTACAGAGGCTCCTCAGCTGCTTCTGTTCTCTGAGCTGTCTTTGGGGGAAGAGAGAAGACAGGAAATTCTAAGGCTCAGGAACAGGAGAAGATGAGCAGAAACTTGGAGCTGACACTCATCCACATGTGGTGGGGGTAGAGTGGGGTGGCGGTGAAGGCACCTGCCTGCCTTCGGGAGTAAAGGGCTGAAGAGGTAGAAGGCTGGCCTTCTGTCTGGCCATCTTTATGTAGCCTAGGCTGACCTCAAACTTGCCATCCTGCTGCCTTGGCTATCCAAGTGCTAGGATTACAGGTGTGCACTACTACAGCCAGTTGAATGAAGGGCTCAGATTACACGTGGCTCCCTAGGCCCTCGCTTCATTGTACAACTGTCACCTTTTTGTCTTTAAAATGTGTTTAGAGGTGCTGGAGAGATGGCTCAGTAGCTAAGAGTTTGGTTCCCAGGACTCACCCAGGCAGTTCCTAACCTCCTACAGCGCCATCTTCAGGAGGTCCAAACTCTGCCTCCGTGAGCATTTGCACTTGCATGCACTCCGCCGTACCACACTCAGATCTGACCAACACTTGTTACCCACACTGCTCCAAGCCTTCTCCACTCCTCTGAAGCTCCTGGCACCACGCACACTCCTGCTCAGTCTGCCTTTTCACTCTGCCTCTCTTTCCCCAGCCTGGTTCAACCCAGATGAGAGATCATGGGAGAAGTCACACCAGATTTTGTCAGTTTCCTTCAGATCCCATCTGATAACGTTTTAGGCAGAGGCCTTGCGCAGGCTCTGGGATAAACCTCTCCTGCCTCCCAAACTGGCCTTGCTGGTCTGTCTTGACCTCCTTCCCCTGAACCTCCACGTCCCCACTCAGCTCATGCCTGAGTTTACTGTCTCACCGCTGGAAACCCTCACTCGCCCAAATCTGCAGTCATGCTCCATCACTCGCCAAGGCCTTCTCACCCTTGCACATCCGTCTTCCTTCCCTGCACATCCGTCTTCCTTCCCTGCACATCCGTCTTCCTTCCCTGCACATCCGTCTTCCTTCCCTGCACTATTTTCTCAGGTCAGCACTTGCTGATCCCACAACATACTAATGATAGATTATTGTCTGTCTGTTGTTCAACTTATGTGTTGTCTGCTCTCCTCCAGCCTGTAAAATTCTCAGGGAAGGGCAGGATAGACCTTTTTTTTTTAAAACATTTATTATTTCTTTTATTGCCCGTGTATGGATGTTTTGTCTTTGCAACACATGCATGTAGTTCCAAGAGATGCCAGAAGAGGGCATCAGTTCTCTTAGAACTAGAGTTACAGACAGTTAACGACTATGTAAGTGCCAGGAACCAAATCTAGGTCCTGGAAGAGCAACTAATACTCTTAACCTCTGAGCTGTCTCTCCAGCTACCAGCGTAGACATCTTCAATCAACTTTATTCATTGCTTGTGACTTCTCTAGAACCTGATACACCCTGGGCACTCAGGTAGAATTTGGAATGAAGGAATGTATCAATAGATTATCCACAGGAAATTATGCACAGAACTTGTAAAAGATTAGCAAAGATAAGCTGGCCTTCTGGCCTTTGTCCTGTTTGTTCTGGGGGTGTGGCAATCGCCCTGTGGGAAATAGGCTTCACTGAAGAGTGCAGTGAAAGGATATTTCTGAAAGTTCTGAATCTGCCAGAAACAAGTTAGCCAAACCAAACCAGTGGATTTTGTTATTGGCAAGTGGATGGAATAAAAGAAACCCACTGAAAGGCCAGAGAGATGGCTCAGAGGTTAAGAGCACAGGCTGCTCTTCTAGAGGTCCTGAGTTCAATTCCCAGCAACTACATAGTGGCTCACAACCATCTGTAATGAAATCTGGTGCCCTCTTCTGGTGTGTAGGCATGCATGCAGGTAGAACACTAAACAGAATAAATAAATAAATACTTTTTTTTTTTTAAAGTCCACCCAAGAGGGGAGATGTTTTAAAGGACAAATCCACAGCATGGGTGGGTATGCAGAGGAAGTGTGAGCAGTTAAAATAGACAAAGTTAAAAATAGATTAGGGGAAATGGCAGTGCTGGTGGGTGCTGTGTGTGGATTGAACCCACGGCATTCCTCATTCTTGCTCTACCACTGAGCCACTCCCCAGCCTTGGGGACTAAGATTCAGAAGGGGAGTGCTTAGAGAGAGGATAATGAATTCTGGTGTTACTGTTTTTAAATTAATATTTTTAAATATTTGTTTTATTTTTAAATTGTATGTGGGTGTATGTTGTGTGCACATGTTTGTGGGTACCCATAGAAGCCAGAGGCATCAGAGCCCCTACAGCTGTAGTTAAGGGCAGTTGTGAGCACTGGGGACTGAACTCAGGTCCTCTGTAAGAGCAAGATGTGCTAAGCATGAGTTCTGTTTTAGAGATGCTGAAATTCTGCTGGTTGGAGACCCAGCTTTAACTTTTCATAAATAAGCAGAGATGGGGAGGGCTCCTTCTAGTGAGCATAGGTTTAGCAGGGTTAATTCATTGCCAGGAACACTGCCAAATACAGTAGTTCTGTCAAAATGAATTGTCAGTAGAGACGTCTCAGTTTCGAATCAAATTGTGGCACCAGTACGTTCCTTTAAAGACAGATGTTTGATTTTGTACTTAAACTACTCAGTGCACACTGCAATATGTTGGATGAGTGCAGGTCTATTGTCTTGGCGCACACTCCTGCAGTCCAGGATAGTGGGAAGGGAAGTGCTGGGATTAAACCATTCTGCAAAGTCTGCATGTTCACTGATGTCTAATAGTGGCTTTTTTCTTCTTTTTTAGAGTTATTATCACCATGTTGGTGACCTGTTCAGTTTGCTGCTATCTCTTGTAAGTATCTTGTTTCTTATACATAATTTGTCTTAAAAACAGTTATTCTTGGTATTTATAATGTGTTAATTGACACATTATGGGTCATTGGCACTTGTATCTGCTTAATATCTACAAATAGTGTCCTCAGATTGAATATGTTCAGAATTTCACATTTTAAGTGCTCAGTGTGTTAAGTAAGAGCTGGCAGATAGGAATACAAATGTAATTTAATTGCTGCAAATGTTAAGCTTATAATTATCTGGAACTTATAATTGTACTATTTTATATCTTACTATTGTGACATATTTATTTAAATCTACTCATTTCACTTATATATTTCACTTGAGTGTAATGTCTTTTTTAAGTGAAAGTTATCTCTTATTATTGTCATTTATTTTACACATGTGGGTGCTTGCCTGCTTGTGTCTGCACCATGTGAGCCCAGTGCCCACAGAGGCCAGAAAAGGGCTTCAGATCCTCAGGATCCACAGGGCTCCAGGTGTCTTTAAGCCACTGTGTGGGTGCTGGGAATCCAACCTGGGTCCTATAGAAGAGCAGCAAGTTCTCTCTCTTTCTCTCTCTCTTTTTTTTAAAGATTTATTTATTTATTATGTATACAACATTCTGGCTCCATGTATGCCCGCACGCCAGAAGAGGGCACCAAATCTCATTACAGATGGTTGTGAGCCACCATGTGGTTGCTGGGAATTGAACTCAGAACCTCTGGAAGAGCAGCCAGTGCTCTTAACCACTGAGCCATCTCTCCAGCCCCTGCAAGTTCTCTTTTTATGTTTGTTTTCTTTTGGTTGTCGTGACTTTTCAAGACAGGTTTTCTCTATATAGTCTTTGCTGTCCTGGAACTAGCTCTTGTAAACCAGGCTGGCCTCAAACTCACAGAGATCCAGTTGCCTCTGCTCACCAAGTGCTGGGATTAAAGGCATGGGCATCGCCAATCATTCCTTCTTAAGATTTTTATGAAGTGAAACTGGAACTATAATCAGGTAGACTAAGGATAGTTTTTGTAAAAATCATAAACTGTATCAGAGTTGCATCCATCTGGATGGACTGTATAAACTATTGAAGGGAAGCTGACTTGGCATATGTAGGCTAACTTTTTCCCTCAACCCATCTGGACTGCTGTTCCTCAGTCATTGCGAATGCAGAAACGGCAGAACAGCATTGAACTGTTTTAAAGATGTTTCCCAAAGTTGTCCACACTGTTCTCTCCCCTTTGTTGAATGATATGGAACAAACCAGATTGCAAAGGGAAACAACAAAACTGAGTTTCAATCAACTCTTGGAGCAAATAACCACCACAAAGTGCATGAAGGGCGTCTGATTTCTTCGCTATTAAACAGCTAAAACAGGGCACATACCAGAAAGTTACCCCTTAGGGAGTCCCGGGCTGGCTTGCCTAGGTAGTCTGGAGCTTACTATGTAACCCAGGCTGTCCTCGCATTCACAGCAATCCTCCTGCCTTGGCCTCTCTGTTCTGTTAACTTGACATAATCTAGAGTTTCAGTGAGGAATAGTTTGGATTGGATTGGCCAGCGGGCATGCCTGTGGGAAATGTCTTTAGTTGGGTTCGTTAAGGTGGGGAGACCCACCCTAAATGCAGGCTGCACACACAGAGCTTGGGCTTGGGCTCTGGACTAGATGGGAGTGGAGAAAGTGAGCCAAATAGGAAGCACACAGTCACTTGTTCTGCTCCTGACTGTTGGGCCATTCCAGCTGCCTTCAGTTCTCAATGCCATGACTTCCTGCTATGATAGACTTCAGCCTGGAATTGTGAGCTAATATGAACCCTTTCTCCTATGTGCTGCTTGTTGTCAGGGTGTCTTCATAGCAACAGAGGTGACACTAGGGTATTCCCAAACTCAGATTTCAGGCCTGAGCCACCATGTCCAGCCAGAGTGTAGAACCAGTCATTCTCTTCTCACAGAGCTTTGTCTCATTTTCCGAGTCTTAGCTGATGTGTGAGGGGCATATGTTACCATCAAGTTTATTGGAGATAGGTTCTCCCTGTAGCCCTGTCTGGCTCGGAATTTACCATGTAGACCAGGCTAGCCTCGACTCACAGAGACTCACCTGCCTCTACTTTCCAAGCATTGTGATCAAAAGCCATGCCCAGCCTAATTTTGACTTTCTAAACCTTTGTATTCTCTCTCTAATTTCCCCATCTGTAAAAATTGCTGCCTCATAGACAAGCTTGTCTCCCCCTCATGCTCTCCTCTCCCCCGGATTATTTTGAGGCAAATTTAGTTCATCCTGTGTCTTAGAGATAATGACCATTACAGACCTAACCACAATATGGCTACCGTGCTCCAAAACTGACACCTTTAACCAAGTAGCCTATTGCATTTTCTCCCCTGATTGTCTTGTTTATCTTATAGTGTGGGGGGGGGGAGGGTAATGAGCCGCATAAGCACTGCACTTTGTAATTGGTGGGCGTGCTCTTGAGGAGGTGCCCTCTTGGCATGCCTCTTGGCATCCTTGGGTAAAAACCAAGGGCGCCGATAGACAAATATTTTTCTGTCCAGGACATTTCTGCCTTGCCAGTCATTCAAGATCAACCACAGTTCACAAGTATTGGTATTTGCCTTGATTCTTCTGAGAGAGATCACATAACTTTTATTGTGATGTGTTCTGTTCTGCTGATCTCTTTGTGTACGTGATGTACGTCTTCACTGTTCCCACAGATGTGTATGCATAGGAAGCTGTGTGGTTAACGTTGGGTATCTGCCATCCAGGTCTACTGGATGTCTTGGAACAGGACCTACATAGGTGAGGTGGGATTACCGTTTAGATGAAAATGTGGCAGAGAAGGGCTACTTCAAGCAGCCCTGGCAACAGGAGATTGGACTGGGAAAGCTGAAAGGTTAATAGGTAAAAAACTAACTGCATGCTCTCTAGAGAAGTCCCTTTGCACAGATAGAGGGGAACTGTCTGACAATAGCAGGGGAGGGAAAGATGTCTCTGCCCTCATTGCCCAAGAGAGGTCTGCTTTCTGCTTGAGGGAGCTTGGAGGAATGGGGAGGAGCCAGCGTCACCCGGAAGCAGTGGAAAATACCAAGGAATGGGGTTTGGGTTGTAATGGATGAGCCTGGGAAGTTTGGATTTCTGGAAAAATTGGCGTAAGCAAAGGTAGGAGACTCATTGAAATTATGTCCTCTGGGACTGCTGGGCAGCCTTGGATCTGCAGACTCCACAGGTCTGGGCAGTGTCAGGGTTGGGCACATTTAGGCACTGTTGCTGTCCTAGGCTGCTGGCACTGAGGTCAGGGCTGGCCATGTTTTCCCAATGAAGACAGGCAGTCACTGCTGCCCAGGCTTCATTTTTCTTTTCTTATTTAGTGCTAGGGACTCAATCCAGAGTCTTGCCCCCTCCACTGCTCAGCTCCACTCCCAACACTTGTGCCTTTTCCTCGCTGTGTCTGTTTTGAGAGGGTCTTGGTGGATAGCGCGGGCAGGCTATGAGCTCCTGCTCCTCCTGCCCCTGTCTTCAGAGTGCTAGGGTTACAGGCGTGTGCCTCCACCCTGTGCTTTACAAAGTTTTCAGAACTTCTTTGCCTCATTCAATAGTTTCAGCTTTTTTATTCGAAATAGTTTTGCTATAGGTGTATGAGTTTCTTTGCTGACTGTCTCATCTGTCATTGAGTTATTGTGTCCCCCACCCACCCACCTTTTTCCTTTTCCTTTAGAGACAGGGTCTCGTTATGTAGCCTGACTGGCCTGAAGCTCTTTGTAGACCTAGTCAGTGCTGAGAGTTTTGCCTTTTAGTTTAATTTAGTTTTGGTTTGTTAAGACAAGTTGAACTAACAGCTTCAGCCTCCAAGTATTAGCATTGCAGACATGTGGCTTTCTGTAACCAGCAGTCTTTGTCTTTTAAATATATAAACTTAAATGTAATTACTAACATGCTAACTTTAGGCTATTTTATTGTTTTGATTATCTCATCAGATTTTTATTCTTTTCTTTTCCTGTCATGTCTTTTTTTAAAATTAACTGAATGTTAGTGATTTTTAATTTTTCTTAAGACCATATTAACTCCACTTTTTTAATTTAAAAAAATTTAATTGTGGCCGGGCGGCGGTGGTGGTGCACGCCTTTAATTCCAGCACTTAGAGGCAGGCGGATCTCTGTGAGTTCGAGACCAGCCTGGTCTACAAGAGCTAGTTCCAGCCGGGCGGTGGTGGCGCACGCCTTTA
>NC_022014.1:464606-490624 GCF_000317375.1 Microtus ochrogaster
AAAAAAAAAAACAAAAAAAAAAGAGCTAGTTCCAGGACAGGCTCCAAAGCTACAGAGAAACTCTGTCTTGAAAAAAAATAATTTAATTGTGTGTATATGTATTTGTGCACATGAGGGCATTGCCTGTGGAGAACAGCAAAGGGCATTGGATTCCCTGGGCCCAATGAGTTTCTTTACTGGAGCTGGAGTTACGGGAGGTTGTAAGCCACCCAGTATGGTTGCTGGGAACTGAATTTGAGTCCTTTGGGAGAGCAGAAAATTCTTTTAACTGCTAAACAGTCTCTCAGTGACCACCCCCACACCCCCACCACTCTTTCTTAATACGTTTTAAATATATTGATTCGGGCTGGGGCAGGTGTGTGGAGGTCAGAAGACAGTCTTCGGGGGTTGGTTCTTTTCCTTCCACCTTATGAGTCGTGGACATCAACTCAAGTTATCAGGCTTGGCAGCAAGCCTCTCTGCCCGTGGCCACCTCACCAGCCCCCTGTCTCATTAGTTCAGGACTCAAAATAAAAGCCAGAGGGGTCCCAGCTTTCTTGAACGTTATTTGTGGGTTTTCAGATTGTCTGCTTGGGAGAACCCGGCTTTGGTGTTTCTCATCCGGGAAGTCTACAGGTGAAGGCCCAGACTCATCTGGTTTGGTGTCTGTCTACTCCCAGCTGTGGAAAGCACCTGCAGCCACCTCCCTCCCTCCCTGGATAATTGCCATCATTTAATTCTCCGTCTGAGAATTGCTTAATTTCTCTCAGAGGTACATTTATGATGTCTATATATAGACGAGGAGAGACCACAGTGCCTGGCCCAGCATGTTATCATTATCTGCCTTATGGAGACATATATTAGAGTTTTTCTACTGTAGTATAGCAGATAAGAGGATTATGGGGCTGGGATTGTGCCCAGTGGTATTGTGAGGCCTCATTTTCAGTCCCTTGCTCATACAGAGGGCTCGGTAGGTACTTTGGTTTGAAAGACCTAATTTAGAAAATGAGTCGTCTTGAAGTCCTAGGGGAAGAAAGGGAAGAAATTTCAAGTTTAAAATTGGCAAAATTAGGGCGTATTCCTGTGGTAAAAGGGGCCACAGTGGTAAGGTTGGCAGCCAGTTAATAAAAAACATGTTTGCGTCTTCTCATCTGGAGCTTAGCGTCCTCTGCCAAGCCCTCAGGCTGTGCCAAAATTTAGTTCTTTGTGATAATAAGACTGAAGTCCCTATTTCCTCACTGGCTGTTAGTTAGCCACCACCCTGCCCCTCTATACCTCTATAGAGGCCACTCACATTCCATTCGGGCCCTCCTCTTGAAAGCCAGCAGCAGCATCTCCTTTGTGTGGAGTTCTTTTCACCCTTTTGGGCTCTCCCACGTCTGTCTGTCTGTCTGTCTGTATCTATCCATCCATCCATCCATCCATCCATCCATCCATCCATCCATCCAATGAATGGAGTCAGAGGACAATCTGACAACTTGTTGGAGTTGTCTCTGGTCCTGTGGATCAAACTCAGGTGTTGAGCTTGGCAGCAAGCACCTTCACCTGAACCATCTTTCTGTCCCTGTTGACCCTTTAGTAGTTACAGAGTTGTACCAAAGTGGTGGAGCATTGCCTAGCATGCCAGAAGCTATGGGTTCCACCCCCAGCACTAGGGGAAACAGCTTTGAAGTAGGGAGAATAGCCAAGAAAGAAAAACCTTAGATGGGATTCAGATGTCACTGAGGAAGGGATGGCCCACTCTGTGAGAGAGGAGCAATGTTCATTGGTCATGCCAGGCCCGAGTTGATTTAAAGCTGTAGGGAAATCAGGAAGCCATGGTCTGGATGGCAGGTAGGAGAGCAGCCCCTGTGCTGGTCTCTGGAGCACATATTCCACAGGGACTCTGGTTCCATGCTACTGCCAGGCCAAGGACTTCTAGACCAGAGAGCCCCTTGGAGCTTCTCCCAGTGTTCTCACACCCACCCAGTGACCTACCGTGTCCCCTCAGTCCTGTCTTCTGAGAAAGCAAAAAGTGGAGCTCATTTTAAGGGGCGTATGGGAATCCCACAGCGTATCCTTGCTGCACGCTGACAGTGAGTTTCCAACCGGAGTGGTTGCCTGTTCATATCTTTGACAGGCAGGCCTGTTCCTTTTCAGATGTATGCCCAGGAACATACATCTCCCTTTTATTGAGCCTGCTCTCTGGCATGATGCAGTCCACAGGAGCGTCTGTCGCATTAACTGTAGGGTGTGTGTGTGTTAGGATCTGACAGACATGGATGATGCCTTAGAACCCTGCTGACTCTGGAGTGGTGGGTGTGAGCAGGGGCAGAGGTTTTTAATGGCCCAGTGCCACATACTCTGAAAAACTCCAAAGGACATCTCTTGTGCCTCCTTCTGTGGTTTGCCTACATTTTTAGCTGTCTCACAAAGAAAAGCAAGGAGCATGGGGTTATTTTGAACTTTTGCTTACCAGCCGCTGCAAAGTCACCCATTATCTCTTTAATTCCTGACACTTTGAGGCAAGTATTTACAAATGGAACCACGCTTTGGTTGGGAAGTCACTCACCTAGAGCATTCCACCAGCATTTGGGATGCTTAGGGTTAAAATCCAACTTTGGTACCAAGTCTCCTTATTTTCTAGTAGCTTCGATGTCATGTCCCTGACTTCCGAAGTGTTTGTGTCCTTGGGCTGGGAAAGGATTGTGCATAGTCATGAAAGGAGCTGAAAGGAGCCCGTATCCCTGTCTCGAAAACAAAACAAAAAAATAGACGAAAGGAGCCCGTAGTCACGAAAGGAGCCCGGCAAGGCGCTTGCATGTGTTTTTGCTGTCACATAAGTCATCTGCCGGCAGAGGTCACTCCTGTCATGGCCTGCGCTAGAAGGACTATGGACAGAGGAGCCATCCCTGGCTGGACTTCCCCATTCCAACAAGGAACTCCATCACGTGCTTCACCAGGAACCAGGCCACACCCTTGTTTCTGTTCTAACTTCGACGTGTGAATAAAACCACTGAGCAGGATTTGAGAGCTGGGTACTGCTTCCAGGCAGAGCAATGTAGTTTGTGCTTAGAGAGCTCTTCAGCTGGACTGGGGGCCACTGGCCTGCCCATGAGAGCGCAGTCCTTTGCCATCCTTGGTAGCTCAGCCCTTCAGCCAGCAACTTGGCATCCTCAGAGCCCAACATGGCCGTGACCCCTGAGAGTGATTGTGGACTAGCTGTGGTGCCTATAGACAGCTGGGCTACACAGTGAATTCGAGAGTAGTCTGGATAATTTAGCAAGACCTTATTTCAAAATAAACAACAACAACAATAATAATAGTGATAGTAGATTGGGAATGTATCTCAATGATGCTTGCCTAGCATCTGCAGAGTCTACTTGCAATCCAGTAGCCCCCCGCCCCCAAAAGAGGAACTTGAGTTTGCCCTGTGTGCACGCCAGTTCTACAGCTCCCCTCACTGCTGCTGTATCACCCCTGTCCTACAGAAGCCGCTCAGCTGATGGTTATTAGGCCTTTGGGCCGTGGAGCCATGTGGAACAGTTTGGGCAAGCAGAAGGGTACAGTCCGTTCCTTCTGGTTACACAACAAGTCAGGGATCCGCCAGAGCGCCGGCCCTTCCTCCACTCGCTTCCACCAGGTCACAGCAGGCTTCTTCCTTCCAAAGCTCTGTGTTTATCAGCTAAAGGGAAATTTTAAGTCTGTGGGTAGTCAGAAGGACAGGCACTGAGTTCATTCAGCTGGCTAGAGGGAAAATTCCGCTAAAATTTCAAATGAAATAGCCTGTTCTATTTCTCAAGGCATTTTCCTAACGGAGTGTGTGTGTGTGTGTGTGTGTGTGTGTGTGTGTGTGTGTTGGGATGGGCATTGAGATTGACTTTTTTCTTTCTTGATTTGAAACATTGGCAATAGTGTCGAGGGCTGTTTCTGTGGCTCAGTATTTGAGTTCTTGTTTACCATGTTCAAGACCCTGGGCTCTGTCTTTCAAACTGTTTGAAAAACAAAACGAACCAAATTATCTCATCATTACAAGCTGAATGGATGGTCAGTGGTGTCTTAGTTTTTACTCAGGAGGATCCCTTGTATCTATGACTTTGAAACCAGCCTGGGTAACATAATGAGACCCACCCCCTCAAAAATGCAGGATGGGGAGGGTATGTAAATCTAGACACTTCCAAAGACTGGTCTGAGAGAGCAAAGTGGTCTTTATTCGTTCTTGCAGGGTCTGATACTTAGTCTTTTCCATGGGCAGGCACCAAAGGCTGTGGATTCTCACTTCTGTAATTCACAATTTAGACCTAGCTAAACTCCCGCCCTCACCTAAAGCACTGCAAAGGCTAGCGGTTCACAGAGCAGCATTAGGTTGGCCTGGTTTCTGGTCACCTCCTGCCTGCGTCTACCTACTTAGTATTGTGAACACCATGAATCACTTAACTTGCCTCCACCTCAGGCTCCTTAACTGTGTGAGAGCTGCATGGTGACAGCATGTGCAGGAGACAGACATAGCTACACGCCACCTGCTACAGGTGCCCACGAGTTCCTTCAGAGACCTCCCACCATGTGTCATTCCTAGCCAGGCTCTTGTCAAGAATTTTAGGATCACCCGGGGAGATCCTAATCCCAGGGCGCATACTTTTAATTCCCAGCACTCAGGAAACAGAGGCAGGAGGATTTTTTTGAATTCCAGGCCAACCTGAACTACAGAGCAAGTTCTAGAACAGTAAGAGCTACACAGAGAAACTTTAGGATGAATCCATATGAAGAAACCGTGGTGTTTATCAAGAAACAGGCATTGACATATCTCTCAGCATGGGCATTGAGAGAGACCTCTAGGCAAGGGACAGTGCTCATGGGTGTAGGGTTTTTGGGGTTAGCAGTGTCTGGTGGATGTGATAGTGCAGAACACCTGTGGTTCCAGCACCTGGGAGGTGTGAGTCAGCTCTGGCTACATAAAGGAGTTTAAGGCCAGCCTGGGCTACATGAGACCCTATCTCATGATTGTGTCTTAACAGTAGCTATCTATGTGACTATGTGATATTGATAGATTTTAAGGCACCATTTTTAAAGGATTCTTGGAGTAAATGAGACCATAGGTTTGGCCCTTAAGCTGTAGGTCACAAGGGTAGATGTGGCTCT
Organism: Microtus ochrogaster; assembly: GCF_000317375.1. Classification (NCBI taxonomy): domain Eukaryota; kingdom Metazoa; phylum Chordata; class Mammalia; order Rodentia; family Cricetidae; genus Microtus; species Microtus ochrogaster. Next base: position 469,704 of record NC_022014.1, read on the forward strand.
TGGCACAGGGAAGTTAAGACATTTGTTTTGACTAATAACAAACCTCAAAATCTTGTTGGTGAGAGCCACAGGAAGTTACAGATTACAGCTAAGAAAGGGATAAGATTAAAAGCAAAGGTCAAATATGCTTTGGCCTTAAGCATAGTTCATTCCTATCTTAATGTTCTTATTTAAAATATCACTGTAAAAAAAGGAGTATTGCCTTTCTGTAGACAGTCTTCATTGCAACTTTTGTTAACTGTCTACTGGTGAGAGATTCCAACTAGCCTTTCCCTTACCACAGCACTCTTCCCTTTCTGCCCTGCCCCAAGCATTTTCATTAAAGCTCCAAGATGGCTATGCAGGATGGTCTATGCAGCTGGAAAGACCCCTCCACACTTCGTGTGTGTGTGTGTGTGTGTGTGTGTGTGTGTGTGTGTGTGTGTGGCAGAGCCCAGAAGAAGGCCATCATATCTGTATTTGAAGTTACAGGCAATGGTGAGCTAGCTATCCTGTGTGGATGCTGGGAACAAAGCCTGGGTCCTCCGCAAGAGCCGTGTTTAACCCCTAAGAGCCCTTAACCACTTAACCATGTGTCCAACCCCTAGATGATGTCTTTATTGCTTACTATACACTTGTGGGGAGGAAAGGCTATGGGGACAGTGCAGGGTGGGGGTGGGGTGGGGGGGAAGGTAGGGGGACCTAGTGTATCTTTTTAATTTGTTGTTTCTAAGTGTTGCCAGTGAGGTCAGTCTCTTATGAAGCACAGGACTGTTACTTGAGGGCAGTTTGTATCTCCTCTGGCTTTGGGGAAACCCTGGACTTGTGTGGAATTTTCCATGACTCTCTGCCTCAGAGCTCTTCTGCAGTGCAGTATCTGTCTGTGTTGTCCACACCACTGTGTGTGTGTGTGCGCGCGCAGAAAGACTTGGTGTTGTGTTTATGTTTAATCCCCTAGTTCTAAGGGTGATCAGGCAGTCTCTCATCTGAGTTAACTTTGTTTGTAAAGTGAGTCAGCCTAAGGATCTGTTCTGGCCTGGTTTCCCCCTGGATCCCATTTCTCAGCACAAAGCGACCTTTTGTGGGCTGAGAAGGCAGACACCATGTGTCTGTGGGCATCAGCTCCCTGTGCTGCACTGGTTGCTTCTCTGCATTGCTAGTCAGAACCGGCCGTTTGGTCTTGTGATTGGAAGGGTTCCAAAAAATGGTAGCCAAAGGAGGAGAGACCCAATTGATAATGGCCCTAGTTGGGTTTGGCTGGCCCTTGTCCTTGAGGGGAGTTTAGAAAGAGGCCACAATGGCTGTCTGTCTCCTTTTTCCCAGAAAGCAGCACCCTAATGTACGTGCGAGGGGGTCGATAGCATGGGGGACACCCCCAAAACTTACCCTTCTTTTTATCAGTGCTCACACTCCCACATTTACCTGCCCCCCCCACCAAAGCCACGATCCAACGGACACCTGAGTCCAGAATAGGAAGTAAAGACAGCATGAATTCGACATCATTCTGGTCTGTTCAGACATTTCCTCCTTCCCTCAAGTTTGGACCAACAGCTCTCCAGCACCCCAGCAAGGTGGGTGCAGAAAGTATCTCAGGGAGCCCTGGGAGGGAAGAACTTTTAAAGGGGAAACTCTGTAGTCAGGGGAGTTCATGTCCTGTCGTCTTGGGATTGTGTAAAGAGTACATAAGATAGAGTAGTTTCTGAAGCCATTGGTCAGTTTTTGGGAACGAAAAATGTGTATGTCATCTTTTCTGTGTCCCTGATGCCTGGGACGTAGTAACTGCTCATTAAATATTTGTTCAGTAAAAAAACAAAAAAACATAACGTTTGACTAGCCAGACACCTGCAGGCTGCTTTTCTTTTTATTTCTTGCTTTCATCCATACTCAGTGATTCTCAAATTTCGTTGGTCCCATGAAATACCTCATCGGAACTCTGTGAACAACCTGAAAAATTTAAAACTAACCATGGTGCTTTAATTTCTGTTGGTATGTCCTCTGTATTTGTGTATAACAGAGACACAGCTTGTGATTTGGGTGAAGAAGTAAATGCCCATTTGGTTCTGTGTGGTGGGGTCCATGAAATGCTTTGCCATTGATCACGACGGTGATTAGAAACCTGTGGGCTGAAACTGGATCTTAGCTGTACCCCTTAAATAGTGCCTAACGTCTGCACACTAGGGAAGATCAAAGGAAGCTGAGGTGTGACAAACGGTGAGGAGGTGAACAGGCTTGCGGTAAGGGTGTTGTGATTGGGGACAGCCCAGATACTTAGCACAGTGATGATGTCATCAAAGAATGGCAGCAACTCAGCTGGGCTGGAGCCTCCCTGCTTTGTGGATCATCTCAGATGCAGGCCCAGTGCAACCTGGGATTTGTTCCCTGGTCAGCCATCTCCAGGCTGGGTCAGAATGGAGTACACTAAAGTTGTTTTCCATCGTGTATGAAAATGGTTATGTTCTAGCCAATTTCACCACTTTTTGCTCTTGTTCCTCCCCACCAAATTTTAGTTGGCTGATTGCAATTCTGGCCCAGCTCAACCCTCTCTTTGGACCACAGTTGAAAAATGAAACCATCTGGTATCTGAAGTACCACTGGCCTTGAGGATGAAGACAGCTCCACAGTGCCCGGGCACTGAGGTGACTATGCCCTTGCCCTTTCACGTGAACATGTCAGCCATCAGCTAGAGTGTTTGCTGTGACCTTTTCCTCAGGACTTCATGGCCTCTTGACGATAACTGAAAAACAGACTGTAGTTTGAAAGTATGATCTGAAAAACAAGGGCACGAGTAGAGCAAACTATTCTCTTGGTGTGTATTTTAGGGATTTACCCATAAGATTCTTTTAAAGTCAATGATTATCCTGTCTTTTTAAAATGTAATTTAGGGCGGTGAGATGGCACAGTGGGTAAAAGCACTTGCTGCCAAGCCTGAAGACCTGAGTTCAAATCCTAGGACCCACCTGCTGGAAGAGAAAACCAAGTCCTACATGTTTTCCTCTGATCTGTTCCCCTCTCTCTTTCTTGGGGTATGTGTCTTTTATGAAATTAAACTTGCACACGGGCTTCTGACACAGATTGAAAGTGAATATTCTACTGGGTGGTGGTGGTGCACACCTTTAATCCCAGCACTCAGGAGGAAGAAGCAGGTGGATTGGTGGATCTCAATGAATCCAAGGCCAGCCTGGTCTACAGAACTAATTTCAGGGCAGGCCCCAAATCTACAGAGAAACCCTGTCTCAAAAAACCAAGCCAACGCCGGGCGGTGGTGGCTCACGCCTTTAATCCCAGCACTCGGGAGGCAGAGGCAGGCGGATCTCTGTAAGTTCGAGACCAGCCTGGTCTACAAGAGCTAGTTCCAGGACAGGCTCCAAAACCACAGAGAAACCCTGTCTCGAAAAACCAAAAAAAAACCAAAAAAAACCAAAAAAAACCAAGCCAAAAGGGAAAAGAAAAGGAAGTGAGTTTCTTAGGTTTGTAACACTCAGCAATGGGAAGAAGTGTCTAAAATATTTTAAATTCATGTCTTAGAATGCTTTGAAGATAGGGAAATAAGCACCTTCCAAAGGTTGGGAATGGTAGTACATGCCCATAATCCCAGCACTTATTTCAGAGGCAGGAGGATAATAAGTTCAAAGCCAGCCTGGTCTGTATAGCAAGTTCCAGACCAGCCTAGGCTACATACAGAGTGAGACCTTATCTCAGACAGCACAGAACAAAGAGAAAACTGGCTTCAAAACTGTAGCTTTTATTTAATTCTGAGAATCCAAGTGGCAGGGTGCAAAAATTTAATGACTGAGTGTGGCAGGACACTTGTCATCTGATTTGTTCCTTTCACTGTTACTTCATTAAATGAAAGTTAGTGTCAAGTGTTCAGAACAGAGCTGAGCCATATTCTCCACCTGCACGTGTGTGCATGCGTGCGTGCGTGCGTGTATGTGTAAATGCTTTGCTTGTGTGTCTGCATCACATTTGTGGAGTGCCTGAGGCCAAAAGAGGCCATCAGATACCCTGGAACTGGTATTAAGGCACTTGTGAGCTGCTATGTGGGTGCTGGGAGCTGAACTCGGGTCCTCTGTGAAAGCAACAGTGTTCTTAAAAAACTAAGCCATCCCCTTGAGATGTACTGTGAGGAGTAAGTTCATAGCTTTTATCAAAGATCCCTTGAGTCCAGAAGCAGGAAAGTGAAGAATGAGAGCATTGGTTTGCAGGCTCCGGGCAGCTCTCCACCATGCCTCAGGCCGCCCTGGGACCTCCTGTGCCTCCTTTCTTCCCATCCTCTGTTCCTGACCTGGTGGTTCCAGGCCTGCTGTTTTCCTGTTCTTACCTCATACTTAGCTCTTCTGCCTCTTGCTGCCCTCCTGTATTTGCCTCACTAGAAGGGAGGTCCACAGTATACCTCTGGAAGTGGTGCTGGCTTTGCCTCAGCTCTTACCGTCTCTTAATGCTTGGCATGTTTCAGGACTCAGCCTGGCAATCATGTGCTTGCTTCCTGGACACTTTCTTTTTTTTTTTTTTCTTCCATACAGGGTTTTTCTGTGTAGCCCTGGCTATTCTAGAACTCACTCTGTGGACTTGGCTGGCCTTGAACTCACAGAGATCTCCTGCCTCTGCCTCCCAAGTGCTGGGATTAAAGGTGTTTACTACCACAGCCTATCCCTGGCCACTGTGTCTAAGTGAGTTCTTTCATCTCCTAGATGCATTTAACTTTCTAATTTTTAGCCACTCATTTGGTACATTGCCTTGAATAGTTAAATGCCTGCCCCTTCGACTGACTTAGCTTTTGTGGTTGAATAAGACTACCTTTGCATATTATAATAAAGAATTAGTTTGAAAATTTATCTAAACTTTTAGAAAAGATTTAGAAACAAGAGACAGACACATTCATTCACATACCTTTTTTTGAATGGGTTTCTTCATTCTGACCTTGGAATTTTTTTTGTTTTTGTTTTTGTTTTTGTTTTTCGAGACAGGGTTTCTCTGGGGTTTTGGAGCCTGTCCTGGAACTAGCTCTTGTAGACCAGGCTGGTCTCGAACTCACAGAGATCCACCTGCCTCTGCCTCCCGATGTGCCACCACCGCCCGGCTTGACCTTGGAATTTTTAAGCTACTTTCTCAGACCCCCCCACCAGCCCACACGTATATCCATCCCATCATATTTCTCAGTTTTCTCTCTTGGTTACCATAGTGATTCATTTGTTTTACAGAACAGGACTGAATTCTGCAGTGACTGTTCAGCTGCACCCACAGCTAGTTATTTACACTTCCTGGGAAGACTCTGCTTCCCGGTTGACTCATCCACCATGGCGCTAGGCCTTGCAGTACCGCACGTAGCTGGAGTTCAACAGTTGCCATTGGGGCTGAATGAAAAGTACCTCTCAGTTTTGTGTGTTTGTTAAAGTGAAGGCCCACTCAGGAGGCAGAGTCAGGAAGATCTCTGTGAGGTTCAGGACAGCCAGGGCTACAGAAAGAAATCCTGTCTTGAAAAATAAGAGCAACAACAAAAGTGAAGGACAATAAGTCTTAAAAAAAAGTCCAAAAGGTGAGGAGGTCTCTCAGTGTGATCTTCATAGAAGACTTCCGCAGAAATGTCAGCATCTCAGGACAGTCTCTGCAGAGCAGCTGTTCTGCCAGGCCAGGCAGGCTCAGGAAGTGACTGGAGACCACAAGGGACAGTCTTACTCTGGCAGTGGCCACCTTGACCTGGAGCTGCTCTCCTAGTGCACTGCAAAAACAATCCTTGGGTTATCCCACTTCCTCTTTCATTTTTCTGGCGTTGGGGATTGAACTCAGAGTCCAGGGCATGCCGAGTATGCCCTCTGTCAGGGAGCCACAGTCCCAGATGTGCCTCTAATTAAACACTGAGTTGAATGCATGTTGCTTGCAGTATTCTGCAGTGGGTCTTAATGGGGCTCCAGAAGGCAGTTGGGGTGAGCCTCCTAATGGAGTTGTCAGGAACTGAACTCTGGTCCTGGAAGAGCAGCAGGCACTCTTGTCTTTTTGGTTGTGAGCCTGGCCTTGCCAGCAATCCAGCCCAGCAGCAGGCACTCTCAGCTGCTGAGCCATCTGTGTGGCCTCAGAGCTGCCTACTGTAAGAACACCCTCCTACTACCGAGCAGCCCAGTGTGTGGAGACGCTGACACTAAACATTTGCCATCTTTACATGGGTGGTGTTGTCATTGTCACCTGTGCCTGGTGTCAGAATGAGAGGAACAGCCTGAAAGGCAGCCTAGAGTGCTGAGGGTAAGATAAGTTTGCTAGTCAGTGGTCCAACAAAGGCAGAACCGAGAGTGCCCATATTGGCAACCAGCTGCCTGCTCTGAAAGGGGAAGCGAAAAGCACAGGAGCTCGCTAAGCTCCAGCTCCTGTGTTAGTCAGCTTTGTGCTTCCTGCTTTCGGTAAGTGACGTTGCTGTTTGTGTAGTTACATGATAGTGATGCCCCTGGAAATTGGACCTCTCTAGAACCTGCTCTGTGTGATGAGTAAGCCTGGGCTTTACCTGAGGTTTGGTTGAGCGCCTACCTCTTGAAGTCCTGACTGGTTAACCATGCTGGGGGAGGAGACGGGGCAGTCTCACTGCATTGCCCAGGCCGGCCTCACACTCACCACCCTCCACTTCAGCCTCCTGGTGCTAGCATTATGTGCACCATACCTGATTTTGCTTAAAAAAATTTTTTTTGACACTGACTATATCTCTAATCTTTCTTTTTACTTTTTGTTGTTGTTGAGACAGGGTCTCACTATGGAGTTCTGGTTCACCTGGAACTCACCCTGTGGACCAGGCTGGCTTCCCACTCACAGAGATCCACCTGTCTCTGCCTCCTGAGTGCTGGGGTTAAAGATGTGAGCCACCACACTCTGCTCACTTTTTATTTTGAGAAAGTTTCTTGCTAAGTTGCTTAGGCAGCTGGGGTTGCAGGCCTGGTTACTTTTAGTTCCCCCATTTTTTAATTTTATGTGTGGGTGTTTTGCCTGCTTGTGTGTGTAATGCCCTTGATGGCCAGAAGAGGGCATCAGGTCCCCTAGGACTGGAGTTACACATGGTTGTAAGCCACCCTGTGTTTGCTGGAAATTGAACCCATGTCCTCTGGAAGAGCAGCCAGTGCTCTTAACTGCCGAGGCATCTCTCCAGCCCCCTTTCTACCCTTTTGAAGAAGGGTGAAGGACCTAGATGTTAGAAGATCTTAAGTTACTAGAGCTGTTTTGTTTTGCAGGTCACAGAGAGAATGCCTTCTAGATGCAAAATCACCTCCACGCCCAGACCATCATCTCCAGTACCTACTTTGGGTGTTACCTGCCTTACACTTGAAGACCTTCCTCTGCAAGACAGTATTTTTTCCTTCGCCTTTTTTACACTCTGATGAATTATGTGCCTACTTAGCTGACTCTGAGATGTGTCTGCACTCCGCTGAGAGAAAAGATGCTATTCTGAGAAATCTGTTACTCTTGCCTTGGAGCCTGTGGCTTTGAATATGGCTCCTGCCAGCTCACAACACGAGAGTCAGCGATGTGTTCAATATTGCCGCAAGACAAATAAGACTCAGCGGGGCAGTCAGGAGTGCCGCTCGAGAGAAGCTCTACCCCAGCAGATGTACACCAAGCTCTATTTTCAGGATGAATTTCTTACTTCTACATCTTTGGAATAAATTATTTTTCTTCTTTCTATGGAAACCTGGCTCCGGTGTTTAAAAAAGCTTGATTTTCTAAGCTCTTCTGTCTCTAGATAATGCCTTTTAAAAATGAGGTTGTTGTCTGACCTTAGGTTGGATATATAATCCGGGTCTTGTAGTGTGAGACGCCTGAAGACTGGTAAGTACTTTTCTTGATCATTCAGAAATCATTTGAGAGCTTACTGCAGGCAAGGTATTGGAGGAAGCAAAAATATTGGAATCGGGGTCCCTGCATGCTCATGAACTCCCAGGCTGTTTGAAGAGAGATGGTCCCTTTGCATAGAGCTGTTACATAATGTCATGCTTGACCTTTGAAAGTGGCGGTGAGATGCAGGTACAGACTGCTTGGTTCCTGCTCCTTGAGCTGAGATAAGAGGGTCACTTGAGATCAGGACTTGGCAGCCAGCCCAGACAACACAGCAAGACTGTGTCTCTTTTTAAAATTAAAAAGACTTGGTGGTACCCAAGTTGAGGACAATGTCCAGTCACATGGACAAGACAGTAAATATGGCCGTGGGTAGAACTATCACATTCCCAGAAATAGGACAAAAGAGATCTAGGGTGATTAAGGCTTGAGCCAGGAGATGTTTTAGTAGCAGACATCTAATTGCTAAATTAGGGGCTGTTTTGCGGCACTGGATTGAACCCGGGTCTAACCCAGATTCTGTGAGTTTTAAGAAAGAAACTCAAAATTAAAATAGATTGAATTTTCAGCAGTTCACGGTTCTCTGACAGCTAGCCAAGAGCTATTTCCTGTTTTGCAGTTTGCGCTTTTCTGGTTGTCCTGGGCTGTCTGGACTCTTCGCTTCTGCCCTTAAGACCACGGAGAGTTTCACGTTGAAGTATCTCTCCTACTGTCTTTCTTACAAAGTTGAAGTTTTCAGGCTGACCTTGAATTTTTGATCCTTTTGCCTCTCTCACCAGCTTTCTTCTGCTTTCCTTTGTTTATGTCAGTTTTAACTCTGCCCTGCTTTCTACCCTTCCCACATACTGGGGATTGAACCTAGGGCCTCACACATAGTAGGTGAGGGGTCCTATCACCTAGATAGATTTCCAATCTTTTGCTTTTATTTGAACTTAAAAGTTATTCTAAAAGTTTAGCTGGGAGTGTAGCTCAGTGTAGATGCCCTAGCGTGTGGCCCGGGTTCCCTTTAACCATGCTCTTGTCCTGTCCCCACCCCTAGACAGGATCCTTTTAGAATTGGGTATCTCCATACTTTATATTCCCAACCAAGGAAACTGCCCTTTACTAAGTTTGTTTTTTGGGGGGAGTGGCTGTATCTGCCTGGGTGTGCATGTGGAGGTCGCTTGCAAAAGTTGTTTTCTCTCTACCGCGTCAGACATGGGGATTGAACTCAGGTTGTCAGGCTTAGCAGCACATCCCCGTCTACCTACTGAGCCACCTCTGTGGCCCCCAAAGAACCTCTTTAGTTAATTTCATGGACTCTATAAAATACTAAAGATTTGAAGCTGGTTACCATAGTAATGCATATGAGTGATTTGTCTTCATGTATGTTTATCCATGTGTGCCTAGTTCCCTAGGTCAGAAGAGGGCATTTGAGTAGAGTTACAGATAGTCATGAGCAGCCATATGGATGCTGGGAACCAAACCAGGGTCCTCTAGAAGAGCAGCCAAGTGCTCTTCACTGCCGAGCCATCTCTCCAGCTCCAGGATCTATGCTTTAGAATTTCTACCCAAAAGCACATTATCCCTAGCCGTCCTGCCTCACTCAGACTGGCCAGTAAGTAGCCTGCCTGGATATCTCGTTAGAAAATGAATCTGCCATTACAGATAACCACCCTGCTTTCCTCCAGAGCAACTTGTGTGGCCTTTAATGACTATTTGTCGTCTAAGAAAGCCACGCTGGTGGTTACAGCCGGTATGCAGGACTCCGCAGTGTTCCAGCTCTAAGTGCTCAGAAGTGTTCCTCTGCCGCAGCCATGCCCAGGGGTTCCCTGTGAAGCATCTGCTTAGTTGATTGCAGCAAAAGACAGGGCCTCCTCGTGTCATGATTGAGTCGGCTTCAGTGTCATTGCTGGGGGGCAGGGGGATTCAAGCTGCATCACATTTAACCCTGTCAGGGTAGCTGCACTTGGTTGGTGGAGGAAAACATTAGTTGTGGCATGCCTTGCAGTGATGGTGGAGGGTAGCTTTGGGGGTGCTTTTCATCAATGTCGGTGGCTTAATAGTAGCATAGTTGAAGGCACTCACAAGCCGGGCTGATCGGTGTCTGTGGGTTGTTTTTACTGATCCACTTTATGCTCCTCCCTTGTTCTAATCAAATTACCCATCAGGAAGTGGCCTAAATTACACTGCTGATTTGCTTGTGATCTTGTTTTCGGTCGGGTGGGGTCATTTCCTGCAGTAAGGATGGTTGGTGTGTTACGTGCTGACAACACTGAGAAGGACAGATGTGCATGGGGGAGGCTCCAGGGCTCTGTAGTGCCCCAGGTGTGGATGGCTGTGCCAGAGTCTGTCTTCTCTGGAGCCCTCAAGGACGTGAGGGGCCTGGACCTACAGCTTTGTCGTCTCTCTGCCCTCCTGTGACTTTCCCCCACTGAGGCCGCATAGCACCTGTGTGAAACAGGGCAGTGAGATACTTGGAGGAGAAGGAATTCCTCCTGGCCGAGCCTGAGATGACAGACTGACTGTTCAGACAGAGTGCTTGCGAGACTCTTAACAGTCAGGTGCAGCCCTGCGCCCTCACTTAGCTTGGAGAAAAAGGGATAATGAAATAGGTTCAGATCGAGGGGAAGCTTGCTGAGTTCTGTTTGCTGAGGAAATCAGTTTAATCTTGAGCCCCTGTTATTTAAGAAACTTTAATTTTGCTGTCTGTTTAGTGGTGCCCAGGATGCCCTCTGCTCACCTCACACTGTTGATGTTTTGAAATTGAGGAAGGCTTCAGTGTTCTGAGGTGGGATTACAGGTGTGAGCCAACACAGCCAGCTTCTACCTGCCTTTTTCTGTTAAACAAAGCTGTGGCCAAGTGGTGGGGAGGCTGATTGGTAAATTAGAACAATACACACAGAACATTTGCCCAATAAATGGCTAAACCCTCTGGGCATGCTGGCAGCATTTTCTATTAAAATAAGACCCAGAGGGACAGCTGACTGTTTTGGTTTTGTTCTTCCTACCTAGGTTTCACTTTCGATAGGTCATTTTACTCAGAGGGTTCCAGAAAAATCAATAAAAGGCACCTGTGCCAGGCCTGAGCCCTGTGATCATAGCAGGAGTGGTTGGACCTCACCCTTCCTGCCTTGCATATTCTACTACATATCACCCAAGGGAGGAAGTAGTTCTGGCATACTCTGGAAGAGTCTGCTAGTTGCTATGGATGGACCCCAGGGCCTTGCACATGCTCAGCAAGTATTTGTCCCCAAACTACACCCGCCCTCAGCCCTTTTTTGTAGCTTTGTCCCTGGCCAACTTGGTATTTTGTATTTTTTAATGTGACTTCAAACATAACTCTTTTATGTGTCTCTCTAGGATTTTAGCAAAGGAAGGCATTTTGGCCATAGCAAAGCAAATTTGGAATTTAGTAATAAACCCACCCCTTGAGATAGGCTCTTCCTATGTAGCCTCAGGTTGGCCTCTAACTTGATGGATTTCTTCAGTCTTAGCCCTATGAGTGCTGAGATTACCTGCATGGCTACCACACCTAGCTTTGAAATTGTTGCTGAGTCAATGAATTACTGGATTTTATCTTCCAAAGCATGAGCATCAGTGGTGGGCTGGAGAAACAGCTCAGTGGTTAAGAGCATTCCTTGCTCTACAGAGCACCCAAGTTTGGTTCCCAGCACCCACTTGGTGCCTCACAACCACCTGTAACTCCAGCTCTAGGGGTCTGAGAGTCGCTCTGAGGGCACCACGATACATAGACGTGCATGTGGGCAAACATTCATGCATATAATAAAAGTAAGTAAACCTTCCTTTAAAAGTCAATGCTTTGTTAGATCTAGGCATTTTGGAGTGATTATACCCCACACTGTTTGGAGAACAGATGTGTTTACAGTGTAAACAAAGACGTGAGCAGCAAGTACGCGTTATATTTCCCATGCTGCATCCCTTCTAGAGCTTTCTGCGTCAGTGGATAAAGTTGTAGAAAACCCGTAATTTTAAACCACCCAGCTTAAAAAGACACAAAATACTACATAAAGAATATTTATATCCTGGCCCAGCTGGAAACAGCATTGTCGTCCCAGACCAAAGGCTTATCCGGGATGTGTTTTGGTACACAGTTCTTAGAGATGAAGCAAGAGGATAGATAAACAGAAGCTGTCACTCCCACCATCACAGTTAAGACCAGAAGATCAGTTCTGTTTAGAACCACATCTCTGGAAGAGATTGGAACGGAAAAAACAACAAAGCTAGTATCCCCCTTCTATGTTAGTTACTTTCCTATTGCTTTCATGACACCATGACCAAGCCAACTTATGGAAGGAGCCACGTACTGGGAACCCACAGTCCAGAGTTCATCACCATCTCGGCAGGGAGCGTGTAGCGGGCAGGTGGGCATGTTGCCAGGGCAGCAGCTGAGAGCTTACATCTTACCCACAAACAGGAAGGAAGTGGCTCGTGGGGATGGTGATAAGCTTTGAAAGCTTCAAAGCCTAGCTGGGACACACCGCCTCCAAGGCCACCCTGTACTCCCTTCCCAAACAGCTCTACAAACTGGGAGCAAGTATTCAAACACAAGCCTACAGAGCCATTCTCATAGAAACCGCTGTACCTTTGAGTGACTTCAAGTGATTTTCATTTACTTATTTTTTTTTTACTTTTTCAGCATATTCTCCAGCAAAGATGTAATCTTTTAAAAGGCTTGTGTGGGGAACTAAAGAGAGGACTTGGAGATTAAAAATGCTTCTTGCTCTTCCAGAAGACCCAAGTCCATTCTCAGTACCTACATCAGTCAGTTCACTGCTCATAACCCAATAAGGAGATCTGATACCCTCTTTTGACCTTTCATGCGCCTGCATACGTGTGGTATGTAGACGTATGGACAAATATACATAAAAATAAGTTTGATTTTTTTAACTTTTTAAAACTTTTTTTTTTTTTTGGTTTTTCGAGACAGGGTTTCTCTGTGGCTTTGGAGCCTGTCCTGGAACTAGCTCTGTAGACCAGGCTGGTCTCGAACTCACAGAGATCCGCCTGCCTCTGCCTCCCGAGTGCTGGGATTAAAGGCGCGCGCCACCATTGCCCGGCAACTTTTTAAAACTTTTTAAAAATTTATATATATGGATGTTTTGCCTCCATGTATTTCTGGGTACCATGTGTGTGCAATGCCCTCAGTGGCCAGAAGATGGCATCAGATCCCCTGGAACTGGAGTTGCAGATGGTTGTGAACTACCATGTGGGTGCTAGGAACCAAGCCCAAGTCTCCTGGAAGTGCAGCAGTGCTCTTAACCACTATGTCATCTTTGCAGCCCCTAAAAAAAATTAAATATATATATATATACAAAATATACACACACACACACACACACACACACACACACACACACACACACAAAGCCCTTCGGAAATATGAGGGTCTCAAATTGGGACATCCTAGGCTGCAGAGTGAATTCCAGACCAGCCTGTACTACATAGCAAGACCCTGTCTCAACAAACACAAATGTAACAACTTAATAAAAAGAAACCATGGCAATTACTTTACCAACTAAAGATAACAGAATATTAAAAGACAGCCCTTCCATATTGTCAGTGTCTGGCCACAGAAAACTGTGTGATAGGAAGTTGTCCCCAGTATCACCGCGATCACTTCTTTCATAGTTTCACATAGTTTTCAGGTTGTCACAGAGCGTGCATTACTCTCACGTTTGGGGAGGGGGTTGTGTTTTTACGGACTGTTGTCAGAAAGTTAGCACTTCCTTCAAGCTGTGTAAGCACATCCCGTCCCCTGTCTTCCACCCCAAGCATTCAGGATCAGGGGAAGTGAGCTCAGGTTTACGGAGACACAGCAACTATTCTGAGTCAGGAGAAAGCAGTCGATTCATAGAGAACGTGTGAACAGCATTGGCTGGGCAGTTGAGACCCTTCAGGGTGTGAGGCCTCTCTCTGGCTTCCTTTTGTGTAGGTGCTCACAGTGACCATGTAGGACGATGAAAGGGGAGCATTGATGTGGATTCTGCCCACATAGAAAGTGGAAATGTAGAGCCATGAATGTGCCGGGGTCCCACACGGTTAAAGAAAGCCCCAGTGTTGTTCTTTCCAAACAAGAGTCTCTTCAGCGACTATCATCAGGATTTTGGCATGGTTTTCAAAGTGTCTTCACACTGGTCCAAGAGTGCCACTACCATGGGCTGCCACCCCAAAATGGAACAAGCAGGGTAGACTTTTGTAAAAGTAAGCCGGTGTTTGAGGAGGTATGACTTACGAAGCTGAGAATGACTCTCTAAGCCCATAGTGCTTTTTAAAAAAAAAAAAATATTTATTATGTAAACAGTGTTCTGCCTGCATGTAACCTGTGTGCAAAAAGAGTACGTCAGATCTCATTACAGATGGTTGTGAGCCACCATGTGGTTGCTGGGAGTTGAACTCAGGACCTCTGGAAGGGCAGCCAGTTCTCTTAACCTCTGAGCCATCTCTCCAGCCCATCCCCGATGCTTTTCAACAAGTATTTCCAGCACCTGTTTGTACAGAAGGAGCTTGGGTGCAAACTGTATCTTGTAAACAAGATACTGCCCCTGTGTTGTGCTGTAAGGAAGACACATAATAAAGCATTGTTTATAGGGCTGGAGGGGCATTTCAGTGACGGAGAGCTTGCCTAGCTCCTCAGTTTGGTCCCCATCAGTTTTTTTTTTTTAAGTTTTTTTTTTGGGGGGGGGTGGTGGTGTTGGGAATGGGAAGTGGCAGTTAGGAGTATTTCCTGCTCTTCCAGAGGACCCAAGTTCAGTTCCGAGCACCCACATTGGGTGGCTCAAAACTGCCTGTAACACCTTCTTCTGACCTCTGCTGGCACCCATACATATCAGACACATACATGTACACATAATCGAAAAATTTAAAGTAAATCTTTTTACTTTACGTATTCATACCCACTTTTCACCAAAATGCATTTACTAAGTAAGGGCACCAAAACCACTAAGCTAATGTTCAGGGAAAGTATTTTGAAGAAAAAAAATGGCCTTTAGTGGTGAACTCACAGAAGGAAGCTTGAAGGCCTCCAGGCGGACTGGGAAGGAGGTTGCAGGGCCCAGAAGAGGCAAACATCAAGGGTTTTAAACCGAAATAAATGGGAGCTAAGGAGCAGCTAGCTTGGTCACGGCTGTCAGATCAACTGTGGTGATGGCTTGGTTGCAGGGATGCAGGGATGGAAAACACAGGAGGTGCTAGGAACCACATCCAGGTTCCTGGTGTAGAACCCGCACCATTTCGATAGAGGGCAGGACAAAGCGATCCAGTTCCCTCGGCGCAGTCAAGTTCAGCACTGCACCGTTCGTGCTGACAGACCCTAGGTGTCTGGAGGGCAGGGAAGACTAGCTGGAGATGGGAATGCAAGGGGCCGACAGACTCCTAGGGCTCCCTCACTCTCATGCACCCAAGAGGCAGGCCAAGGAAGGAGTCTGTAAGGAAGAGCCGTCTGAAAGGACCATGGCTCAGGTAGCTGTCAGCACCACCCTCCCCTCCACCTTACCAGAAATGTTATATACATTATCCTATGCAGTAAATAGAACAGACTCTTAGTGTAGCTAGAAAAACAATTCAATGGCACATCGAGTTCTCATTCAGAGGCCTAGCTGCCACTAATTCATATAAGTTATAGAAAGTATATTAGTCCATTTGGGGGCTGTAATGAAATGCCCAAGGCAGGCTACTGTATAAATAAAGGGGGGTTAATTTAGCTTACACTTCTGGAGGCTGAATGTGTAGGACTCACATCTGTTGATAACAAAAGCAGCACAGTGCATCCTGTGACAAGAGCTAAAACATCCTGCCCACAAAACTAGGAGATTCAGTCTAGACGCTGCACCCTACACGTTTGAATCCCCACCACTTCTCAAAGGCATCTCAACACTGCGATTAAGTCCCTACCTTCTTAATACCCTTCAATTGAAATGAATATTAGTAGTGATACAAAAGAAGTTTTAGGGAACATTTAAACCATAAATAAACACAAGGCTTCCAACCAGCTCCTCTTCAACTTGCCCCATGCCTGTGTCTGTTCTCATTTCAGGGCTCTTGGCCTCTTTTAGAGCTGGTTTTGTGGTTGCCGTTGCTCCTTGTTGTTTGGGTGGTAGCAATACAGCAGTTCCCTTTGCCAGTGCTTGGGCTTCAGGTGCAGCAGCAGCTGAGGAAATGGCTGGAGAGATGGCTCGATGGTTAAGAGCATTACCTACTCTCGCAGAAAGCTTGCGCTTGGTTCCTAATGCCCACCTCAGGCAGCTTATAACTCCTGCAGCTCCAGCTCCACGGGATCCAATGCCCTATTCTGGTCTCTATGGACCCCCACACTCACGTTGACACACCTACATATAGACACACATAATAGAACATAAATAAATAAATAAATAAATAAATAAATAAATAAATAAATAAATAAATAAATAAATAAATAAATAAATAAATAAATCGAAACCCAGGAGAGCCTGATCTTAGGGCCCAGAGTTGCCATTGCGTGTCCTTGTCATTCTTCCAGGGTCAAACTCCTCCCTCACTCATAGTTTTCACTCTCAGTGACTTGGTGCTTACAGCTTCCCCTGGCTCAGACAGATCCCCTGTACCTAAACATAGGCAATACCTCCTTTTGGAAGCCTTTTACAGGGGCTGAACATAGTAGCACATGCCTGTAATCCCAGCTACTCAAGGAGGCTGAGGGGAGGGTCTAGGAGGAGGGAGTTCTAGGCCAGCATGGGCTACACAGCGATACCCTGTCTCAAAAATTAAAACAAGCCAACAGGGCTGAGTGGTGTGGCTCAGTGGTAGAGCTATGGTCCTTAGCATGAGGCCTTGGCATAGAGCCCAGTGCCAGAGAAGGTTATAGGGCAGGAGTGTGGGTGGGAAAAGCCAATAGATCTCTGCAAAGGCTGGGCACTGTTAGGAAACCCAGCCTGGGCTAGGCAGGTTCTCATTCTAGATAGCTTCTGAGTGGGTTTCCTGTTAACCCAGACATCCCATCCCCTCTACTCCCCAGCTTCCTCCTTGACCTTGAGGCCAATTCTGGGCCTCAATGCAGTTTTTTTTTTCTTTTTGTGACTTTTCCATGACCTCAGGCAAATAAAAGGGTGCCCTGCACCCCCCCCCCCAACCCAGTCAGCTAGGCTGCGAGTTGCTCCCACAGACTCTGGTAAATGTCTATGAAATCCCACAGTGTAGCCACATCCATCCTGAACCTGCACGTCCAAGTACAAGGCCATGTTGACCTGTCTGCAGTCAATCCTGAAAGGCAGAATCAGGATGGAACTGGCGTGTGCCCTTAGAGTTGGCAAAAGCATCCCCTCCCTGGGCAGGAACACATCCCTCCTCTCAGCTTAGCTCTGTCGAGCCCCGGTTCTGGCCAGGAAGTACTTGGTCCCTTTGGGTTCTCAAGCAATCTTTGCTTATCTCTGCCAACACACATATTGTTTGGTTTGGTTGCTTTTAGCCCCAGCTGGCCTAGAACTCATGGTGTAGGTGAATCTGGCCTTGAACACTTAGAAATCCTGCCTGGATTCCAGGAGTAAGCCACCACAGCTACCTGTTCAGGGATTTGATCCCCACAATCTTGCATGGAGGAGCTATTTAGTGATGCTCATTTACTTAGAGTTAGCATGGGAAAAAAGAATCCCAAGGGAGATGATTTCTTTCTTTTTTTTTTTTTAGTGAATTCCAATCTTTGGGAATTTAGTTTATATAACACAATGCCACAAGTGTCTAAAGTTACAAAGATTCTCCAGTGCTCTTCCCTGTATTGAAACTGTGATGATCCCTTTTTTTTTCTTTCGTTTTTATGGGGCTGAGTACAGAACTAGAACTTGGTGCGTGTGTTTTGTGAAGCAGCTGCTTAGTCACTGAGCTGTACTCCCCACCCTCCTCTGCCTGGCCTTGAACTTGTACTTTTCCTACCCTAGCATCTCTAGTATCAAGACCACAGGCTTGCATCAGCTGGAACAGTTGCAATCTCTCAATCAGTTTTGTTTTGTTTTTTTTGGTTTTTTTTTTTTTTTCGAGACAGGGTTTCTCTGTGGCTTTGGAGCCTGTCCTGGACTAGCTCTATAGACCAGGCTGGTCTCGAACTCACAGAGATCCGCCTGTCTCTGCCTCCCGAGTGCTGGGATTAAAGGCGTGCGCCACCACCGCCCGGCCTCTCAATCAGTTTTGAGCAAGGATTCTTGTTTGTTTGCTTTGTTTTGTTGTTTATCAAGACAGGGTTTCTCTCTGTAGCCCTGGCTGTACTGGAATTCACTCTGTAGACCAGGCTGGCCTGGAACTCATATTCAAAGTTCCTATCTGAGATCCACAAATGTTTATGGCTTTCTTTAGTTCCCCAGAAATGTTCAAAACCGTTTTTGTTAGTAATAATAACCAGTTGTGGTGGTACACGCCTTATTTCAAGCTTCTCAGAAGGCTGTGACAGAAAGAATACAAGTTCAAGGCTGGCTTGTGCAACTTAGCCCCTGTTCCAAATTAAAACTAAAAAGGATCTGGGGGACATGCCTATCATGGCAGAGCCCTGGGATGGGGTTCAAGCCTTTGTACCTAGAAATAATAATTACAGTATTAGTAGCTAACATTTAGGCAGTGTTGCCATGTGCCAGGCCTGTTGTATATGTTGCTAGGCTCACTGGATTGGAGCAGAGCATTTTGCTTCCTTCCTGGTATTCCCAATCTTTTAGCTACTGACCTCAGAACAGGAGGAACCCACCGCTGGACCCTCCCTTCTCCGGTGGTGTTTGCAGGAGCCTACACCCTGTCCCTACTGCCTCTGTTTAGAGGAGGGTAGCCATGTATACTTGCTCTTATTCCCACTTCAGTTCCATCAGTATCCCGCTTTCCCAGCGGTGGCTTCCTCCTTAGTCAGGCTGGGAAGAGGGGACTCCCTCTGGCAGACAGGAGCTGGTTGCGGTACTAGCAGGTGCATTTTGTACATTTTGGATCTGTTTGGAAAGGCGGGCTGCCCTTTAGGGACCTAGAGAGATACCCTAGGGGGCTGGCTAAGCACTGAGAAGGAGCCTTGGTCCTTCCTCCTCCTCGCATTGCCTCTCTTGACAAAGTCTGGGTCTGTTACTGAGTCTGCTAATCATGCTTTGTGACCCTGCTGCTGCAGTTGTGGAATGCCGACCCCATTAATCACACCGCCTA
This sequence comes from Microtus ochrogaster, assembly GCF_000317375.1. Classification (NCBI taxonomy): domain Eukaryota; kingdom Metazoa; phylum Chordata; class Mammalia; order Rodentia; family Cricetidae; genus Microtus; species Microtus ochrogaster. Next base: position 488,631 of record NC_022014.1, read on the forward strand.
GGCTTTGTGGAAACAAAATGAAAACTGAAACCTAAAAAACAAGCGGATGGGCATGTCCTGAGTTTTTCCATAGCTCAGGGAAATTTGTGACTTTGTAAGTTTGCATTAAATCAAACCTCTGGTTGCAGAGGACCCTGGCTCCACCCTCCCCTCTCCTAGCTCTGTCTCACTTCTTTCCCTTAGAAACCTTCTGAATTGTTTACTTCCTGCCCTTGAGAAGCTAGCCTTGCAGTGTTACACCAGTTTGGGGTTGTTTTGGAGCACGCCTCCTCTCCTAATCCAACAAGCCATTATGGCTTTGGGTCTGGGTTCCTGCGTCTTATCATCTGTCCCTCCGGCCTCCGGCTTTCATCCTCCCACTCTGGCCTCGCCAACAGAATGTCTTATTATACCTGTGTGTAGGGAGTCTTTCTTCAACAAACGCTAGATTGTTCTCGCTCCCTGGCCTCCTGGTTTGCTATCACTTACAGCCACTGATCCGACCAGTGCATGTTCAGCTCGGTCCTGATAAAACAAAATTAAAGACCCAATGCATTGTCCCAGAAGTGTTCAGTCAGCAAGAGAGATGAAACAATTTTGTCGAGAATGCTGCACTGACAGATAAGGGAACAATCCCAGCTGCTTGCTGCCGCCTCTCCGCCAGGAGACATTTTTCTTTTCTACTGCCTCTCTTCTAACATAGAGTTCCCGAGTCACATTCCTCCTAGGCAGGGAGAGACGGGGACCTGCTTATGCACTGAAGTCCTCCACTGGGCCCTTCAGATTAACCTGGGAGGCAGGTGAGAAGAGGAATGAAGTGTCAGACGGTTAGTAGTTTGTCCAAGTAAGCTAACACAGAGGGGCGCTGAGGTCTGGGTCCTGCTCTTCGCACCAGCACGAGGGTTCCGGCTCATGAGTTCGCTCATTCTCCCTCACTAGGTTCTGAGGTCCTGCAGGACGAGGATGTTGTCTCGTGCATACATTCAGGACTTTCCAAATATCGATTTCTTTCCTCTCCCTCTTCTGTCAATAAAGACAGGCTGGGATGTGTAACTCATGCTGAATAAAGATAGGCGTGGTGGCATGCAAGAGTGTATGTATGCCCAGTTAATTCACTGAAGAAATAACACTGATACACATGGCACGAATAATCCAAGGTAGTTAAGTATTTACTGTGCTTAAATGGGTAGCTGAGGAAAGGGGAGGAGTGGGGGAAAGTGGACTGCACAGAGGAGGAAGGGGTCTTGAACCTGGGAAGATGGGATGGGGTTTCATTCTGCTCATCAAATCTAAAAGTCTGTCCTCTACCTTGGCAGGCCTGGTGCTGAGTATGGGATAGTCTGGGAAATCAGGATAGATAAGTAATGGGGCATTTGGGGGCTGAACTTGGTGTTTTCAGGGAAAAATAAGAAACCGAGGCTTAGAGCTATCACATAAGGACACTGTCCCATATGACGGTAGGAATAACATCTCCCTCCAAAGAATGCTGTTTTGATGAGATGAATGAGGGATGCGATCCAGTCGCCAGCATCAATAAGTCTCTTTTAGACTACTCAGCAATACTGTCATCTTCTCGGGAAAAAGTCAGTGCCTAGTGTCAGAGGGACACAGCTTTTCCTAGAGATCTTCCAGCTTTGAGTTAATTGTTCTCACTTTTGAAGCTGTGACTCCTGACTGTATCCCACAGCTGAGAGCTGTCTAGAGAAAAAGCATTTATTCCCAAAAGGTTGACACCTAAGATGTGTGTGGAACCAGCAAGCAGGACCCAGTCCGCTCTAAGGAGGAGTCACACAGAGTGCAAACTTCAGGTCATGGGGCAATATAGCGCTGGGTGTGGGGGTGCCCATCTGTAATCCCAGTACTTGGGATGCAAAAGCAGGAGGATCAGGAGTTCAAGGCTAGACTTAACCACATAAGACCCTGTCTCCAAACAAACAGAAATAGTAAGAAAATGCAAGGCTTTTTGACAACTTTTCTCTGTTTTTCCTTTTTTTTTTTTTTTTTTTTTTTTTTTT
>NC_022014.1:490724-495275 GCF_000317375.1 Microtus ochrogaster
CCTGTCCTGGAACTAGCTCTGTAGACCAGGCTGGTCTCGAACTCACAGAGATCCGCCTGCCTTTGCCTCCCAAGTGCTGGGATTAAAGGTGTGCGCCACCACAGCCCGGCTCTTTTCTCTGTTTTTCTTGTCATTTGAATTTTCGGTCACCCTTGCCAGCATGGCTGTGTATGGCTGGGTGCTGTTAGAGCAAACAGGATCTTAAAGCATGATCCGCTCTGTCCAAATTTCTTGTGGGAAACAGTCTGGAACCCTGGTCACCTTGAATATCGCAGCTTAAATTGGGGTCTTGGCCAGAGTTTGTTTGTTTGTTTGTTTGTTTGCTTTTGAGACAGTATCTCACTGTGTAGTCCTGGCTGGCCTCTAACTCACAGAGATCTGCCCGCCTCTGCCTCCTGTGTGCTGGGGTTAAAGGCGTGCACCTCCATTCCCCAAATCATTTTATTTTTGAAAGAGGGACACTCTGTGTCACCCGGGCTGGCCTCAAAGCCCTGGAGTCAAGCAACTTGCTCGCTTCAGCCTCCTGCACATTAAGGTTTAAAGTGAGGGGGTTATGGGGAAGTTTCCATGGAGCCCGAACAACTTGATAGTCACCAGAAACAGTTTTGCACTTTTGTTTCTTGAGACAAGGTACATACTCACTATGTAGCCCAGACTGACCTACTGGAATGGAGGTCCAAGCCACCATGCCTGGATCTTTTTGAGCTTTTGAATGTTATACCATACACAATTGCTACCTATTGAAAAATAAATTACTTTGAGGAATTTAGTGGCATCCTATGTATCTTTTGTTTTGTTTTTTTGTACCATTGTCTCATTTTTGTGTAAAGTCTTGTTTTTATGATTCAAGCTGTTCTACTACATCAATTTTTCTGGGGAGCAAGCACTGTTACATGCTTTGAAAGTGATAATGCCAGCTGGCCACCACTTTGTGGCTAGAATACAAGCCTCCCAACCCTCAAGCCAACACTATCCCTGAATCTGCCTGCCAACTTTGTGGTAGAATCTGGCTGCATAAAGCCCAAAGAAACACAGATCAATCAGGAGCCTGTGATTTCATTCAGTTCAGAGCAGGACATAGTCAGTAACAAACTTTGATGGAAAGTCTCCACTGCACAGAACTCTGCCCCTTCCTAGACAACAGAAAACACAAAGGCACAGTCTAACTGACCAGCAGGTGCCACTGATGGCAGAGCCTTGTGCTAGGATATGAACCTGATGCCTGATAGGTATGCAAATGCCTATGTCTGAAAGGTAGTGTGATCACAGAAGGGCGAGCCATCTGCTGGACAGCTGCCAAACTTCTGGAGCTTTAAAGCATGAACATCACATAAACAAGCCCAGGGATGCAGCTCCAACTTCTAAAGTCAATGTTTTCCTATTGGATTTCCAATTTCCCATTCCACCTAATGGGGGAAGTTCAAAAGAGCTATTGTCAGACTTACCAAGATAATTAGAATTTGCTAAGGTACCATGTGGTAAATACTCATTGCATCATTGGGTATTGGGGGTCCTACGGTGTGCTTGGCATTCTGGGAGAGAGACATACTGTTTTCCTTTTTTCCTATGCATCCATAGTTACCTATTAATCTAGTGTCCAAAAATTGTTTTAGCCTAGTATGGTGGTTCATGCTTGTAATACATGTATTCAGGAGGCAGAGGCAGGAGTGCCATGAGTTTAAGGTTGGTCTGGTTTAGTGGCTGTTAAATTGCTGAGTTGTATAGAGTTATCCTTACTTGCTATTTAGTTTACAGCTGGCCTTCTAAATGATGCTCTTAAAATAGTCTAATAGTACTACTGTGTGTTGTGTACTAGCTATATGCCAGGCATTCTGGTAAGTGCTTTATATGACTGGTTTTTTAAACAATCTTTTTATTTTATATATGCATGTGTGTATACAGTATATGTGCATGCATGCTTGCACTCGTGTGTGAATGTGGGCATGCACACGTGTCATGGTGTCCAGCCTTGGGTGTTCGTTCTTGCTTTCCACCCTGTTTGAGACAGGGTCTCATTATCACTGGCTGGCCTATGAGTCTCTGGAGATTCTCCTATCTCAGATTCCCATCTCCCTGCAAGAGCGCTGGGATTACAGATGTTCCTGATACACAGCCAGCTTTTGCACAGGTTTTGGGCATTTGAATTCAGGTCCTCACATTTGTGACAAGTGCTGAACCCACTAAGCCATTTTACCAACCCTATGCCAATTATTTCACTCAGTTCTCACACCAATTCCAGTTTTACAAAGGTAGAAATTCAGCTTCATCAAACTTACATCATTTGTACTGGTTCACAGGTGGTGAAACAAGGACTCTGATCCAGACTGTTACTAAGTCAGTAGCGTAGTGACCGGCTGTATGTCTGGCATGGAGGGCAGAGGAGGAATGACACTGCTACTCCCACCCCGCCTTCCTCAGGATCATGATCTAGGCGAATCGTTTTTATTCCCAAACCCATGGTTGTTTGCTTTTGAATCAGGGAGTCCATCACAATGTAGCTCGGGCTTGCTTTGAAGATCCACCTGCCCCAGGCTTCCCAGTACTGGAGTCACAGATGCATGTCACAACATCCCATCCTAGTACATGACTGTGACATTGATACTCTACAACGTGCCTGCATGCCTCCGTGGGTGGGGGGTTCTTCTGAGGGGGGGGTGTAAGGGTGGGTTGAAACCTGGTCTCATGAAGACTTGACTGCCATGCAACTCAGGATAGCTAAGTATAAATGTCACATCCTCCTGCCTCCGCCTCCTGAGTGCTGGAATAACCAGGGTCAACCACTACCCCCAGCTTCGAAGCCACATTTTCAGTGGTGGGTACTCCCAAGGGAGAACTGATATTCGGAGGGAATCTGATGAAGTTTCTCTGACCTTTAATCTTCTTTCCTGTTTAAGAAAATACGTTTTCTGTGTTCATGTGTGTGTGCGCGCGCGTCCGCGCGCTGTGCAGACCTGTAACCCCACACTCAGAAGACTAAAACAGGAGGATCCTGAGTATAAAGAGAATTCTGGAAACAGCTGTAATAACTAAGTAGGTTATTTCCTCAAACGATTCCTCTGAGGTTTTTTTTTCCCCCTTTTGAAAAATGGTTCTCTTATTGCATGCCCGTTGGGAGAACTATTGAGATAATGAATCTACTACGTAATTCACATCCAATAAACTGTCAACAGGATTAAGAATCGTAAGCAAATTACAGGATCACAGGTAAGACAGGCTTGTCTGGAGAGCATCGAGTAACAGTTTGTTCAGCTGAATACAGCTCCGATCTCAAAGGTGCACGCACCTGATCCAAGATATTGGGATCCAGACTTAAAAATATTAGTCGATGAATAAGGCCAATTCTATCGGGGAAACGGGATGTCATTTACGAAACAAGATCTATGCAGCCACCTACTAACTAACTCCTTTAGTCCCCTTTAGTGGTTCAGTTAGCTGTAAAGTGAGCATTCGGGCCTCATCTTAGTTCTGAGCCTACAGGCTGAATATGGAAGCCTCTGAAAAGAACATCATTCGCGCACGCGAGTTTGCAGCTCGCCAGTCCCCGCGGCCCACGCCCACGCTCAGCAGCAGTCTCGGAGCCCCCGCTCCGCCCTCTCTTCCTGGTTTTCCCCGGCAACCCGCCCCTCTGGGTCACGTGACAGGGCGCCGGCCGGACTGAGCCCCCGATTGGCCAGACTTCAGGACGCCTCGCGATTGGCCCGGGGCGGCGGGCCCCCGCCTCCCTCCTCCTCCTCGCCGCGGCCCACGTGAGGGGGGCGAGTCACGCGATTTCCGGGAACCCGTCAGGAAGGACATAAACAAAACAAACCCGAGGCAGCATGGAGAGGGGCCGCGGCTGCGGCAGCGCGGTCGAACCCAGCGCCTGAGCCACCCTCAGCCTCAGGTGAGCGCCGAGCGTTCGCACGAGCGGGCGGGATGCGGCGGCCGAGAGTTACGAGCGTGGGGAGCGGGTGTCCGGCTCTGGCCGAGCGGGGCGGGGGCCGCCGGGCCGAGGGCGCACGGGACGGGTCCGCCGGTGCGAGCCGGGCCAGGCTGCTGCCGCGGCCGACGGTTACATAAAAGGCGGGCGCGCGGACGGGGTCCGTCCCCTCCGGGGTCCTGCCCTTTGCGCGCCCGGGAGCGGGGGGCCGCGGCTGCCGGCAGCCGGCCTGTCAGAGCGGCGAGCGGGTGGGAGGGGCCGGGAGGGAGGGGAAGAGAGGGGCGTGTGAGGGAGGCCGGCACTGCTGGCGCTCGGAGGGCTGGGGACGGGCGCGGGCCTGGCGAACTCCGGGCAGAGGCGTCGTGGGGCCGCGGCTTCCCCCCCCTCCGCCCCTCCCCGGGGGCGGCGGGCGACGGGGGCCTCCCTCTCGGGATTTGTTTATATGTCCTCTCTAAGCAGCTTGAACGGCCCGGAGGCGGAGCCCTCGCAGGCGAGTGGCGGCCGGTGCTGTCCAATGGAGGAGGGGAGCGGGGACCTTGCGTCCAATGGGCTCAGGGGGGCGGTGCCGCGGGCCCCCAGTAAGTTAGGCTGTGCTGGGGGTGGGGCGGGCGGGGCGGCCATATTAGATGGGA
>NC_022014.1:495375-498782 GCF_000317375.1 Microtus ochrogaster
GGGGGCTAAGGGCAGGGAGCCGGGCCGGGGGCGGGCCGGGTGTCGGCTGGAGTCCCAGCGGACCCGGAAACCGCCCCGAGGAGCCCGACCCGGCTCGGCTGCTCCCGAGTGGAGGTGGCCGGGAAGTACCGAGGGCAGTCTAGCCTCCCAGGGGGCGGTTCCTGGGACTAGATGGAGCTTAGTCTCTGGCTTCTCTCTCTTGCTCGGCCCTCCGCTTGCTTGACAAATCCTGCCGCCAAACCCTGTAATCGCCCTCCTTTAACCCAAGAAAGCAAACCTTTCTGCTGTTTCTGAGCAGGCTTGAGTCTTATGACTACCTTAAGGAGGTATTTGGGTAACTAGCGGTTTGTTTCTCTACCAGGCCTCGGGTAGAGGCAGTCAATCAGGAACTTCGGCATCTCTGGGTTTTGCAAAGAGAAAACCGGGGACTGGAAAAGCAGAGAAAGTTGAGGGCTGGGCGGGGTTCCCATTTTTTTCATGTGGACGCCTCCCAAAGATCAGGCCCCTGTGCGTCTCCTCTCTTGCTCAAATACATGGGAAGCTGACATACATCAACTTCATGAGAAAACTGATTCGTGAGAAAAGTATTTAGGTTTGAAAGATCTTTAGGACTTTTGTCTTTCCAGTACCAGCAGGTGAGAAAGAGGATCAAAGTCTGAACTTTTAAAAAGCAGAAGAGATTTTTTTTGTTTTTGTTTTTTGTAAATCTCGTGATCTATGGTAAAATAAATGACTGCCATTTCATTGTACTTTAAAATAGCATGTTTCAGTGTTATCTAATCTAAAATAACGGAGAGATGCACAAGGAGAAAATGGTGTGGTTATGGAATTAGAAAATCACTTATTTGTGTTGGGATTGTTTTGGTTCCATGCTAGCCTTGTTAAGTGCTTATTTAAGTTTCTATTAACGTGAGCTTACAACCTGCGACCACATTTGTATTGTCAAAGGTACCAGGCTACTGATGGGTCTTTGAGCACTTAGGAGTAGGAACACACTGCAGATATATTATCCTGGGATGCTCTTAAAGAGTTGAGCTGAAGAAAAATCTCAACAAATGGGAAATAAATTATTCATCAACTTTAGTATTAGTTTTATGTGACTGACCCTCGATTTTGTTAAAACACTGTAAAAAAATATAACCCTAGATTATTTGATGTATTTTAAAAATTGAGCCTAATTTTTATTTATTTATTTATTGTTTATTTGTTTTTTGTTTGTTTGTTTGTTTTTGAAACAGGATTTCTCTATGTAGCCCTGACTGTCCTGGAACTCACTCTGTAGACCAGGCTGCCTCAAACTCAGAGATTTGCCTGCCTCTGTCTCCCAAGTGTTGGGATTAAGTCATGCGCCACCACTGCCCCGCTAAGTATAATTTTTCTAGTAGATGAATTATTAGCCCTATAGTCTATGACTTAATATTGTATTGCTAAGTCCCAGTCTGCCATAATGCCATGATCAGTTATAAAAGGATATAACTAATTGTTTCACTGATACCTAGAATACTTATATTCAAGACAGTTTTCAATTGCTTATGTAGTAATTTCTTAAGAATGGCAAATATTTACACCAGAACATATTTTGATTAAAATTCTTTTATATGCTTAGTATACTTTAGGGTTTAAGAAATTGTAAGTAAGTAAATTAGTAAGCGTTGGGGCTTAAAGAATCATTATTATTGTTGAGACAAGGTTTTTCACTTTCTAGCCCAGTTAGTTTTGAACTCCAGGGCATCAGGTATTTCTTCATGCTGGGCTACAAACAAGTACCTTGTGCCTAGCTCTGGAATTTTTAGTATAGTAAGAATACCAATTTTGGGTTCTTCATTTATCTTGTCATTCTGAATATTTTATAACAAAGTGAAAACAAACTTTTATGAAGAAAATAACCTATTTGGTTGGTGGTCTGAGTTCCAGAGCAAAAGGATAATTGATAAAAGTCCCTGGTGTTGGGGACTAGAACAAGGGATTGTGGGAGTCCAGAGACAGCGAGTCCAGAGACACTGTATCTTTATTGAGTTAGTGTAGTGATTTTCATTTCTGTTTGTTTCTTTGTTTATTTTTGAGACAGGGTCTCTCTGTTAGGAAGCCCTGACTGTCCTAGAACTCACTGTGTGTAAATCAGGATGGCCTTGAGCTCACAGAGCACTAAGAGTCTCTTCCTCCTGAGTGCTGGGATTAAAGGTGCTAGCCACCACACTTGACAGAGTAGTTAGTGGCTTTTAAAACAGTAAATAAAGTTCATTGTTACTTTTAAAGTGTAATTTTTAGTCAAGACTAACAATGGTATTTTGAGATTCGTTAGTAGTTTATTTTCAGTTAGGTTTGTACCTGACTTTTTGGGGAAAGGTCTCACTGACATTCAGTAATGTCTCATTCCAAGGGAAACATTCCCACTCAAAATTTGTCACACTGTTTTTGTTTGGTCCTGTAAGGTATGGTCTTTCCATGTTGCCCAGGTTGGCTTTGAATGCTTTGATCTTCCTGCCTCAGCCTCCTGCGTTACTGGAATCATAGAGGTATGCCACAGTGCCTAGTTGTTGGTTCTAATTATCCAGGACAGGAGTAACTGAACTTCTTATTGCATAGAATTAAATAGTAAATATTTAATAATCTCTATAATGACTGTTCAGCTCTGCATGGTGGCGATTGATAAGAAGACACCATAGAGAATGCATTTTAGCTATATTCCAATAAAACTTTGTTTATAGGAGCAAGCTGTGCCTACTGGTAGCCCATGGCCATTGATAACCTCTGAAGTGCTCAGGTGTAAGGGATTGCAGGAGATGTGAATAAACACTTCAGATAGTATTGGCTCAATAGTCTAATGTCAGAATCTCCTGCCTTGAAAAGTTCACTATAGGAACACAGGGCACCATCCTATTTTAGAATTTTACAGCCATGTAGATGTTTTGAAACTGTTTTAAGTAGCTATTGGTTTAGTTCTGTTTGTTTTAAAGGTGCTTTTTTTTTTTCCTTTCTTTTTGAGACTTGCGCCTTGGTATTTAGTCAAGCTGGCCTTGAACTCCACTATGCTTCCCAGCCTGGGCTACAACTTGTTTTGTTGTTGTGTCATTTTTGTTCGTTTGTTGAGATAGGGTCTCTTGTTGGCCAGAAATATGACCTTGAGTTCCTAATTCTCCCGCCTTTCCCAATAGGGAATTATAAGCATTTACTACCATGCTGGCAAGAGCCTTGTATATTATTGGTTTGTCATAATTGGGGTTTTGGATGGCGACATTGGGGGTTGAGCCAGGGTCTCTACATAACTCTGGCTGTCTTGGAACGTACTGTGTAGACTAGACTGGCCTTGAACTCACAGAGATCTGCTTTCTTCTATCTCCTAAGTGTTGGGATTAAAGGAATGCACCACCATACCACATCTGGTTTAAGATAATTTTTTTTTTTTT
>NC_022014.1:498882-503765 GCF_000317375.1 Microtus ochrogaster
CTTGTAGACCAGGCTGGCCTCGAACTCACAGAGATCCACCTGCCTCTGCCTCCCGAGTGCTGGGATTAAAGGCGTGCGCCACCACGACCCGGCTAAGATAATTTTTATAACAAGGTTCCTTTTGTGGGGGAGAGAAATACAAAAATTCTTTTTTTACAAAAATTTGTATTGCATTTGTGTGTCCAGGCACAAGTGTGCTACAGCATGCACATGAAGATGAGATCCAGCTTTCAGGAGTCTTTCCTTCCTATCCACTGTGCGTCCTGTCACGGGTTGTCATGTTTGGTGGCAAGTGCCTTTATTCACTGAGCTGTCTTGCTTGGCCTGTAAAATCATTCTTGCTGGCTACTCTGATTAGTACTTGTGAGACAAAGTAGACTAGGAGAGATGCAGAGGACTTCCATGTTACTTCCTGACTGCAGTACTCCTCTGTTCCGTCACTAGCCACATCATGTCTGCTTTTTACCAGATTCTGACCTTTCCCTCCAAAATCTGTAAGCCATTCTCTAAACTGCTATTGATTTACTAATTCTAGTTATCCAGTTCTTTTGAGACAGTCTCAGGCTAGGCTTGCACTCTCTGTGTAGCTAAAACTGGCCTCGAATTCCTGATATTCTTGCCTCCACCTCTCAGGTGCTGTGATTACAGACATGAGATACCAATGTCCAATTATTTTGTACTTTTAACACCAACAGTGCTTTGATACCTTTTGTTTCAGGATTGTGTTTTCACTTAATTATCTTTTCTTTCTTAAAATAGGATCTAATTATGTAATGGTGCCTGGCCTTGAGCTCAAAAAGCTCCACCTGCCTCCGCCTCCTGAGTACTGTGACTAAAGGTGTGTGTCAGGATGCTTGGCTAAGCTTGCTGTTCCTTATCTTTTTCTAGACAGGGTGTCTCTCTCGCTCTCCTAGAACTCTCTCCTAGAACTCGTTCTGTAGACCATGCTGGCCTTGAACTCAGAGCTCTACCTGCCTGAGTGGTGGACGTGCACCACCACACTGGTCAAGCTTACTGATTTTATCCTTTGGGTTTCTTGGGTGTTTCCGTGTGCCTTGAGTATAATATTGTGTCTGAGGGTCTGAGGTGCTGCTCTAAATAAACCTTTGCTGCTGCTCCCTCTTCCTAATGAACCTGCAACCTTCTCTATCACAGACTTGCCATTCACTGAGGACTTTGAAACACTACAAGAATAATTTTTTTTTAGAAGTTCTTATGATGATAGGGAAGAATTAGAGGGTGGGTGTACTTCTGTTCATAAGATTCATGTAGAGGGGCCAAGAGCACTGGTTGTGCTTGTGAGGAATCCGGTATAGTTCCCAGCACCCACATGGCAGCTCACAAGTATCTGTAACTCCAGTTCCAGCAGATTTCTATACTCTCTTCAGACTGCTGCAGCCACTTCCTACATGTGGGTACAGGCGTACATCCAGGCAAAACACTCGTACACATAAAAATAATTAATCTTTTTGACAGAGACTCAATACCTTAAAACAGCAAGGGGGCCTTCTATCCATGTTGTCAAATGGGGGGCACTGAGGAGCTGGCTTAGTGGGTAAAGGTGCTTTACCACCAAACTTGATAACCTACCTGAGTTCAGTCCACTGGTGGTAAGAGAACAGATTCCTACAAGATTTCTCTGACTTATTTGTGCATGCACACACACAAATGTTATAAGAAATTGTAAATGTCACCCAGGCGGTGGTGATGTACACTTTTAATCCCAGCACTCGGAAGGCCGAGGCTGTCATATCTCTGTGAGTTCAAGGCCAGCCTGGTCTACAGAGTGAGTTTCAGGACGTACTCCAAAGCTACCCAGAAAAACCCTGTCTTGAAAAACGAAACAAAACAAAAAGAATTATGTGGAATTTTACAATGCTACTATTTTGTGTGGTGTGTGTGTTTGTAGTGTATGTGTGGTGGCTGTGGAGTCAGATGTTGATGAAGTGTCTTCCTCAGTCACTCTCACTATTTATGCCCTTGTCGTACATGATGTGGCTATGTGTATTTTGGTGTGACAACTTTGTGAAGTTGGTTCTCTCCTTCCACTTTTATGTGGGTTTCAGGAATTGACCTCAGAGTAACCGGTTTGCATAACACCTTTACTTACTGAGCTATCATTACCCTCTCAATTTCCTTTTTTTTTTTTTTTAGTAGAATGAACAGACTTATTAAGGAAAGGAAAGAAAGAATTCCAAAGAGTGTGCATGATTGTACGGATTTCACAAAGGAGACTACTTTAAGACAGAACTTACCACTGAACCTAGAGTTGGCTAACTGACTAGTGAACTCTAGGAAACTACTGTTTCCCCCAACCAGACATAGTCGCAAGGCTGCGGTTACAGGTACAGCACCCACACCTGCTTTTACATGAGCACTGGGGATATGAACTCAGGTCTTTGTGCTTATGCAGCAGACGTTTTATCCACTGAGCCATTTTTGAACCCAACTTTTAGAGGGTTTTTTCTCTGTTTGGTGGTTGGTTTTTGGCTTTTCGAGTCAGGTTTTCATTATATAGTCATGGCTGTCCAGAATGAACTCATTCTGTAGACCAAGCTGGCCCTTAATTCACAGAGATCTACCTACTTCTGCCTCCCAAGTGCTGCGAATACATTGCCTGGCCCATTTAACAGGTTTTTAGAGTTATTTTCAGTGAAGTTTTTGCTCTTACTCTTGGAAACAAGTTGTCCATAGAGTAGGGGACACAGTGACTGCTGCAGCCAGTATTAAGGCAGCATTTCAGAACTTAGTGTTTAACTCTGTTGAAGTTGGAGAGTCTTCACAGAAATGGTGGGTGGGACTGACCTAAGTTCTAAGGAATGATAAGGAAAGCATTCTGGTCTCATTGAGAAAGTATACAAGATGTGTAGACACTGGGGCTGTGGCATGGGAGCGGATGTGGGAGATTTAGGAGGAAAGAACTTTTGCTTCCACAGAGTCCTCTAATTTTCTTGAGATCTGCTCTGAATGGTTAAGTTCCTGGTTTGTCTCTCTTTTCTCTCTGTCATCTCACTCCGACACACTCTAACTTTCATTAGTTGTTCTCTTTTCACAACGCTTTCTTTTGGGAGGGGTGTGTGTGTGTGTGTGTGTGTGTGTGTGTGTGTGTGATTTTTTTTTTTTTGAGACAGTGACCTCAGAAGGGCCACAAACTTGTGCCATTTTCCCTACTTCAGGTGCTAGGATTTTAGGCATGTTCCAGCACATTTGGTTCTTCCCTAGTTTTTAGTTTTTCTTTTAGTCTCTGGCTAGTATCTGACCCACCCACCTTTTGCTTCTTTCTTATTTATAGGTATCTAAATACGTGTGATTTTTGACCCTTATCCTCATTTCTTCTACTTTTAGGTTTTACTTTTACTCTTTCATTTTATTTTGCTTTTTCATTTTTTCTGTTGCACTTATATTTTTTACCCTTTCTAAATTTACTTTTATTTCTGTTGCATTTGTTTATGAATGTGTACCTGTGTGCATATATGTAATGGCGTGTTTATGGAGGAAAGTCTTAGGCATCAGTTCTCTTTTAACTTAATTTTTTTTTTGAGACAGGGCCTTATTATGTAGCCTTAGCTAGCCTTGCACTCACTATGTAGCTCAGACTGGCCTAGAACTCCCAGAGATCCACCTGTCTTCTGAGTACTGGGACTAAATAAGTTTGCCACCACATCCACCTTATTTTGCTTTTTGACACAGGGTCTCATGATATGACCCCGGCTGGTGAGAAATACTCTGTAGCCCAAGCTGGCCTTTAACTCGTGGTAATCCACATGCCTGAGTCTCTTTGAGTGTTGAGGTTACAAGGATGGGCTACTATGCCCAGATAGATACCTGTTTTAAATCAGTATTAAAGAAGGTCACATAAATGAAATTTCATTCAGATTCAATACTTCCCATTCCCCCCAAAAAATGGAAGTGGGGGACAAAAAGTTAACATGAAGGCGTAAGTCACAAACAATGCCACACCAGTTTGGAATTACGAATAATAGGGTGGTATTTATTTAAAGGGGAAAAAACTTACAGATCACCATCCCAGACAACAGCCCTCTGCGCAACCATGAAGGGAGTCTAGTCGCCAGTGGAGCAGGAAGTGGAGAGAGAGAGAGAGGAGAGTTAAGTGGCCGGCTTTTTTAAAGGGAGAGAGACCACGCCCCAATGGGCTGGTATCTCAGCGGCTATAGGCTGGAGGAGCGGAAGGACCTCACGCAACATTAACAGAATTTTGAGTTTTAATAAATGCTACCATCTAGGCACTGCTGTGATTAAATCTGTAATATTCCTGTAGTTGTACAGTGCCTCCTTTGACGTTAGCCCTCCTTCTTCACCACAGGTCCCAGGCCCCAGGCCCCAGGCATGAAATTGCTGTGTCATGTTATGGTCAGCAATGGAATGTCATATAAATGAAGTCATGTACTGCAGACTCTGGCTGCTGATGCACTTGAGAGGCCCTCCCTGTGTGTCAGTTCGGTCCTCGAAAGTTATCCTGTGGCCATGTCAGTGATTGTCTGCTCACCAGTTTTTGGTGGTTGAGTTGATCCAGCTTTTAGGCCATTGTGAATGGTGGGTGAAAACATTTTTTAACTTACTTTGTGTGCATTGGTGTTTTGCCATGGGTGTCGGGTTCCCTGGAACTGGAGTTATAGACAGTTGTGAGCGGCCATGTGGGTGCTGGGAATTGAACCCAGGTCCTCTGGAAGAGCAGTCAGTGCTCTTAACCAGTGAACCATTTATCTCTCCAGCCTGGGTGAAAACATTTTTGTACTAGTATTTTTAGTTTTTAGAAACAGGGTTTCTGCCGGGCGGTGGTGGCGCACGCCTTTAATCCCAGCACTCGGGAGGCAGAGGCAGGCGGATCTCTGTGAGTTCGAGACCAGCCTGGTCTAAAGAGC
>NC_022014.1:503865-506795 GCF_000317375.1 Microtus ochrogaster
AGGGTTTCTCTGTGTAGCCCTGGCTGTCCTGGAACTTGATTTATAGACCAGGCTGTCCTTAAACTCAACAGAGATCCCCCTGCCTCTGCCTCCCAAGTGCAGGGATTGATTAAAGACATGTGCCACTGCCACCACCCAGCTGTGCTAGTCTTTTAATATTTTTATTATCTGATATTAGTGTTTTTAATACAAATTAGGAAGCTATTGTAAGATAACTTGGCACACATGGAGTGCTGCGCTCAATAAGTAAGTATTGAATGTCAGACTTCTTTTTAATGACCTCATTGCATATGAAGAGTGCTTTACTTCTGACTCATTGTCCCCAAGGATCTGTGGTCTCAGAGATTTTCATTCATTGTAAGCCAAGCTGCCCAATTTCTGTCCCACAAAAGACATTAGTTTTGGAACTATAATGAAATAGAACTATGATGGTTAGTCAGAGATGTCACTGTCAGTGAAAGCAAGGAAGAAGAAAGCTGTAAACAAACATACACAAGCCAGGTCTCTCTGTTGGAGAGACTTCAGGGGGCAAGGTCGGATTGTAAGCATCTGACGGGTGCCAGGGAGCTGGTAAGGTCAGTCTAACAGTCATGCTTATTTAAAGTGGAAGATACTGTTGGGAAGATTGTTTCACTTGTTATCTTGAATATTTTAGACATTACAGACTTAGGAGTACAGTACTAAGATCTGGTAGGCAAGGGAGAGAATAACTTCAAAACAGGGCCTCATGCCTGGTGTGGTTGCATTTACCTGTGATTCCAGCATTCAGCTGGCACAGACCAAAGGATTGAGTTGGAGGGCAGCCTGATTTTCTTTAGGAAAATAGGGCTGGGTACAGTGGCAGAGGCGGAAGGATCTCTGAGTTGTCAAGCCTGATGAACATAGTGAGTTCCAGGCCAGTCAGGACTACACAATGAAACTGTATCTTAAAATAACGAGGTGGGGGGAGAGGAAAAAGAAAAAAAAACTGAAGCCTAAGACCTAGAGAGAGGAAAATTGTATAGGCAAATGTTGGAATGATTCAGGGTTAAACTTAGATTATTTGTGTGCATTGTTAGGTAAGTGTTCAGTATATCTTTATTAATAAAAAACGTGAAGCATAAATTAGTAAAATGGTTAAGGAAGAGTTGAATCTGAGATCAGTCCTCCACATCTGACTATCAGAGAGAGATGGTTCTAATTTGAAGCAGGAGCACTTGGATGGAGTTGCTGCCATAGTGTCTATGAGGTGGTGGGGTGTTAGCACAGATACCCTAGCTGAAGGTGGTAGGCACATGCATGAATATTTGGAAGCTGAGGGAAATTTAGGATTGAGAGAAGAGTGTCTGTGGTGGTAGGTTTGTTGAGAGGCATCATTAGTTAATGACCTTAGGCAGATCTCTTACTCTTGCTGAAGTGGTTTTTTTTTTTTAATTCGTATAAAATAGACAACGATGTACTTTGACCAGAATAATTTTACCAAAATGCTGACTCCTGCCTGTTACTTCTCCAGATTCTGTCTTGCGCCTTGAATCTGTAAACAGTGGCACAAATATAAGCTGAATATTTTGTCCATAGTGATCACTAAAAGTCTCTGGGTTGGAAATGCAGTCTCTGCTTCTGTCAAGATTTTTTCAGTGGCCCTATGCTCTGGAACAATTGAAATGTGTAAGCCCAGACTACAGAATACCCCTAAAGTCTTGTAGTCAGTGGTTTTGAGAAATAAGAAGTAGCCCTTCCGGCTTAACCCATTGTGATGGAGCCACCCCTGGGCTGGTTGAGAAAGAAAGCAGGTTGAGCAGGCCAGTATGCAGCGCTCCTGCATGGCCTCTGCCTCCAGGTTCCTAGCCTGCTTTTTTCCTTTTCTCACTTCTTTCATGATGAATAGTGATGTGGCTGTATCAGCCAAATACGTACTTTCCTTCTCAAGTTGTTTCGGTCATGGGGGTTTTATTACAACAATAGTAGCCCTGACTAAGACAATTGGGGTTTAGTTAAGGGATCATTTGGACTTTTTTATACTGTAGACTGTTTTTGCCATAGTGTAATAGCAGGGTGTGTGGTTAAAAATTCCTTTTTGTTAAAATGACTAAATAAAAATTTTAAATATTAAAAAAAAGGTAACTCTTCCTTCTAACTTAAATTATTCCAGAAAGGTGTGTTGATATCTTCTCTATTGCTTAAAAGGACTTTACCCCCCTAGTCTTTCAAAGGAATTGAACAAATGTATGAGAAATCTTGTGTCTTCAAGACCTCAGTTCAAGGAGAAAGATCACTTTTTAAAAAAACATTATCTTATGTGTGTGAGTGTTTTGACTACATGTATGTTGGTGCACAGTATATATATCTAATATACACAGATGTCAGATGAGAGCTTTAGATCCCCTGGAACTGGAGTTACAGATGACTGTGTGCTAACATGATGATAATTGAACCTGTGCAGTAACAAGTGCCCTTAACCAGTGATCCATCTCTTCAGCCCTGAGAGAGCAGTTTTGAGATTTAGATTCTCTCAGGTCCTCAGAATTATCAGCAGAATGTGACTTTTATTCTTTTTATTTATTTTTTGGTTGCAAACCTCAGTCAGCCCTTATATTTTAAAAAACTCTTGTGAAGCTAATAGAAGACTTGAATTGACTGTTCAATAAAGGGGTTTTACAGGGTAGGAGTACAGAAGGATCACAGTGGCTCAGTGCTGTTTGGGCCACTCAAATACCTTTTGATCTTTATATTTAATAATATTTATTCTTTGAGAATTTAATACATGCATACACTGCATTTGTTCATATTCACCTCAGCTCTCCTATTCACTCCCTTGATCTTTAAGAACAAAATCTAATCTGTCTTCTTAGTCTCATCTTTTCGTGTCTGTCTTTTAAGAGCTGTTAGCAAAGCCGGGTGGTGGTGGCGCACGCCTTTAATCCCAGCACTCAGGAGGCAGAGGCAGGCGG
>NC_022014.1:506895-527740 GCF_000317375.1 Microtus ochrogaster
AAAAAAAAAAAAAAAAAAAAAGAAGAGCTGTTAGCAGTGGGACTGCAAGACTTGAGAAATAATAAGGGTCTTACACTAATAATTTTTTCTGGGTGGTGCATGCCTTTAATCCCAGCACTCAGAAGGTAACGATAACAGGCAGATCTCTGTGAGTTCAAGGCCAGCCTGGTCTACAGAGCATAGTTTCAGGACAGCCACAGCTGTTACACAGAGAAGTCCAGTGTGTTGGGTCAGGGGAGGGGAGAATTCTTGGCTCAAACTGTAATAGTATATTTTGGAACTTATATACCTGTAAATTTTTGAGTCGAAAGTATGCTATTGAAGTATAAACTGTGATTTTCCTGAAGTTCTCATACAAGAGCAGGACTGCATCATGAGGGAACTCCCCCAGTGTGTTCTTGTAGAAGCCTTTGCTTCCTCAATGGTGGGAAGGTCTTGGGAGCTCTTAGCTCTGCTATACTAGCAAGTAGTGGCTTGATTAATGTTGAAAGGATTATTTTGACCAGAGTAGAGTGGTTTTCAAAGGGGAAAGAACTTTTGAAGAGAGTGA
This sequence comes from Microtus ochrogaster, assembly GCF_000317375.1. Classification (NCBI taxonomy): domain Eukaryota; kingdom Metazoa; phylum Chordata; class Mammalia; order Rodentia; family Cricetidae; genus Microtus; species Microtus ochrogaster. The sequence goes on from NC_022014.1 coordinate 507,446, forward strand.
GTGAAGTGAACCATGTGTGACAGATGGGTTCTGGTTGGCTAAGGTACTTAGGTGGTTGGTAAGCTGCCTTTCTTGCCAAACAAGAGAGGTCTCCTTGGGTGCACCCATTGTGTAAGCTTTATATGTGACTAAATCAGTAGTTTAGCCTTAGTGTCTCCTTCTGTCTTCCTCCCCTTCTCTCTCTCCTTTCCTCCCATCTGTCTCTTTCCATCCTTCCTTTGTTTGCTTTCTTTCTTCCTTTAAGCTTCTGGAGAAACCCATTATTTAAATTAGTTCTTGGGACAGTTCCACCTGTTTTTCGTTTGTTTTTATGAATCTCTCTATTCATACCTTGACTGTTTCAGAACTTGCTGTGTAGACCATGCTGGCCTCAGATTCAGAGATCTTACCTCTGCCTACTGAAAGCTGCTATTGCAGATGTGAGCCAATGTGCCCAGTGTCAGTCTCCGTATTTTAGAATGGTTTATCTCTATAGTTTAAAGACTTAAAAAAATTTGGAGTACAGACTAGTAAAGATTAGGACAGAACAAATTAACAATGTCCTATGGATTACATAATAGTATATAGTGCATTGATATTTCTTGTCTAAAATACGTGGAAATTTGTAACCCCATGTTTATTGCTTTATTCACGATAGCAAGGAATTGGAAGCAACCTAGTTGTCAATCTGTCTTAGTGTTTCTATTGCTGTGAAGAGACCATGGCAACTCTTTTTTTTTTTTTTTTTTTTCGAGACAGGGTTTCTCTGTGGCTTTGGAGCCTGTCCTGGAACTAGCTCTGTAGACCAGGCTGGTCTCGAACTCACAGAGATCCGCCTGCCTCTGCCTCCCAAGTGCTGGGATTAAAGGCGTGCGCACCACCGCCCGGCCATGGCAACTCTTAATAAAGAAAAACATTTATTTGGGGCAGGCTTGCATTTTCAGAGATTTAGTCCATTATGTCGTGGTGGGAAGCAAGACAGCATGCAGGCAGACATGTTGCTGAAGAGGTAGCTGAGAGGTCTACATCTAGATACAGGCAGCATGAAGTGAACTGTCATACTGGGCGTGGCTTGAGCATATGTGAGATCTCAGAGCCCACCTCCTTAGTGACAGACTTCTTCCAACAAGGCCACACCTACTCCAACAAGACCATATCTCCTAACAGTGCTAACTCCCTGTAGGTCAAGCATTCAAAACATGAGTCTATGGTGGCCATACCTATTCGAATCACTACACCATCAACAGGTAGATGGATAGTGAAAATGTATAAAGTGGATTACTATGTATAATATTAATCAAGGCCACACAATCTCAGAAGGAATCCACATGTTCCTCATGTAGTTCCTAGCCTATAACATGCATATGTGTGCATATACACATTATGTACATATGGGTGTAATAAAACATGCAGAAAGGAGATCAAGAAAGGACAAATATGTAATGAGGTGATAAGAAAGAATGGAATTTAAGTAATGGAACATGAGTTAGGAAAAAAGATATAAAACTAATTTCCTGGTTTTAGCTTTGTCAAGAACTTTTTTGTTTCTGTGTGATGGGTAAGCGCGTAAAAATACAATGGATTGTGAAAATGTAAATCCAAAGTGAACCGCATAGCTTTGGTGTGGCTACTCTAACTTTAGTTCATTGAATGGATAGACTTTGAATCTGTCTAATCTTGCTATGTGATATCTTTATTTTTTAATTTTCTATTTTTTTGGTTTTTCAAAGCAGGGTTTTTTTTTGTTGTTGTTGTTTATTTATTTATTTATAAAAGATTTCTGCCTCCTCCCCGCCACCGCCTCCCATTTAGCAGGGTTTTTCTGTGTAAGCGTTGGTGCCTGTCCTGGAATTAGTTCTTGTAGACCAAGCTGGCCTTGAACTCACAGAGAACTACCTGCTTTTGTCTCTTGAGTGCTGGGATTAAAGGTGTGCACCACCACTGCCTGACTTGCTGTGTGATACCTTTTATTTGTAAGTTCTTTACAATAAAATTTTAATTAAAAAGCAATAATTTAGAAATACAAAATACACATAAAAGTGTTTCACGTTTGTTACGCGTCTCACTGTGTGATTCTGGCTGGTGTATTACTTACTTACTGTGTAGTTAAGGCTCACTTCAAACTTGTGGCAGTTTCCTGCCTCAGCTTCATGAGTGCTGGGGCTACAGGCATAAGCCAACATTCTTGGAACCAGTTTACCATTTTTAAGTATGTATACTAATTGTGTTGTATAGCCATCACCACTGTTTCCAAACATTTAACTATCTCAAACAGAAACTCTGTCCTTTAAATCACAACTCCAATCCCTCTGTTCTACTTCCTTTCTTTATGAATTTTCTCTGTTCTAGGCACTTGATCTTTTATATCAGACTTAATTTACTTAATATAGTGTTTTTAAGGTTTGTTGTAATGTCTGTTAGAATTGCATTTGTCCTTGTTCTGTTGTGTATACATGGATGGCTATTTCAATTGTTTTTACTTCTTGGATGTTATGTTTAATGCTGCTATGAATGTGGGTGTTTGCTGTTTAAGTCAAGAATAGAGTTTTCTGGATCGTGTGATAATCTTTTAACTTACTGAGAAACTACCAGACTCTCCCTTACCATCTGTACCATTTTACATCTCTACTAGCAGTTCATGAGGGTTCTGATTATTTTTGTCCTTTTCAACACTTGTTATTTTCCATTTTTTAGATAATAGCTATACACTTGGGTGTGTCAAAATTTTAAATATTGCTCTGGTGATGTTGGATGACTCAGAAGGCAGTTTACTACTGAGGGGAGCTATTTTCGAATTACTAAAAGGAGTGAGTGGCCTAAACTACTGTAGTAAAAAGGGATTCTGACTGTCATGTGTAGATCTGCTTACTCATTTTAAAGAGGGTGTGTGTGTGTGTGTGTGTTTATGTATATGATTCTTTCCTTTTTTTTATACTGAGAGACAGACTGACACTGACTTGTTATGTAGTCCACATTAGCCTGGAATTGGAGCAATGATCCCCCAGCCTCAGTTACCCAAGTGCTGAGATTATTGGCATGAGCCACCACATTTCAAGTAGTCTATAAAGAGTCTTCTGTGTTTCTTGATGTTACTAGGGAGTAGCCAAAACTTTCAGGGGCACAGGGGCTTGGAGCTCACCAGTCAACTCTTGGGTTTTGTTTTTGAAGTCATTTATGATGAATTGTTTGCATGGAGCTAGGGATGAACTTCTGTAAGCTGTCTTTTGACTGTGTGTACTATATTACTTTAGCTGTTGCCCTATCTGACATGCATAGTAAGCCTTAGCCTATGTCTAGAGAACCAAAGACCCGAGAGCTGGACCTGGCAGGGCTGTAAAAGTGATTGGAACTATCTTTTCTTCAGGTACCATTGCTGCTCAACATTTACTGACCCCACCTCCCTGTCTCAACAGAGCTGGGCTCTAGTGCAGAATTGATTATATGATACCTAGAAAAAGTTGCTGAATATTTTTTTAAAAACCCAGGTCCAGAACCTCTTTAGGCAGATATTCTGATGGTCCAGTTTTGTCTCCCCTGAAAAATGCACATAACTTCCCTGAGAACTGGTAAGCCAGTGCTGTGAGCAAAAGGAAGAGTGACTGGGAAACTGCAACCACTTCCTTGTTTGTCTTTTATCTGGAAAAGGATTAGATGATACAGTTTTAGAGCAGTGTCTCATGGGAGATGCTGTGTGATGGTAATTCTTAGAGAAGATACCTGTATCTTCCACTCTTGTTACATAATTAGGGAAAATAGCCTGTACTGCAGATGTAAGAGATAAGATAAAATTTTATTTTAAGGCAAGGTTTCATTGTGTAGCCTTAGCAGACCTGGAACTCACTATGTAGACAGGCTGGCGGAACTCAAAGAGATCTGCTTGCCTCTATCTCCTGAGAGTTGGTATTAAAACTTTGGGTACCATGCCCTATCCTTGGCTTTCAATTTTTAAAAAATTTCTTTCTCTCACTCTGTGTGTGTGTGTGTGTGTGTGTGTGTGTGTGTGTTTGCACTCTCACGTACATGTTCCAAGGAGTACATGTGGATGTTGGGAGGACAACTTTTTGAAGTCACTTCTCTCCTTCTACTTAATCTGTGGATGAAACTCAGGCTTGAGAAGCAAGTGCCTTTGCCCACTAAACTATCTGGTCAGCCTTTGCTTACAATGTAATGTGTTTTATTAAACCACTTTTGTATATATGTGTAATTATACTTCGTTCTTACCCATTTCTCCCAGTGTTCTATTCATTCATGCTTCTAAATAATTCCCCCTTCTGCTTTTGTATCTTATAATCTATTGTCCTTTCTTCCTCCCTCCTTCTTTCCCTCCCTCCCTCTCTCTGAGCTAGAGTCTCTTGCTATGTATACTTCCCAAGCTGGCCTCGAATTCACTACCCTCTGCTTCAGGCTTTCTGGGTAGCTGGCATTACTAACATGACATCATACCAAGTACATGTTTTCTTTTCCTTCCCTTTCCTTCCTTTCTCCTTCTCTTCTCCTTTCCTTTTTCCCTTTTTAGAGATGACAAAACTGAGTCCTAAAATTATTATCACTCAGTGCTGTGTAATATCCAGGTGAAAACTATGACTAACAAAGTCTGCCCTTTTTTGGCTTCTCTGCTAGATCAGGCTATTAGGGTAGCATCCTTAGTAGACACCAGTAAGTATATGTTGACTAGGACTTCATTCTTCCCACAGTTTCAAACCTTGGTGCTTGTAATGGTAAGTTTCAGATTTTAGTAAGTAACAGCCCCATAGTCAGGTTATGTAGATTACCAGGATTTTACTAGTCAATTTAGTTGAGAGATGTAGCATGAAGAAATTGCCTTTTTGGAACTAAATAATAGGTCTAGAAAAGATGACATGACTTTCTTCCCAGAGTAATCAGAGGGAGAGTAGTGGTAGGCTATATACCTGCTGGACCCCGTCAGGTTACCTGAGCAAAAAAAAGCTTGTCTGTCAGGGTTCTGCATAATATTTTATCTCCTTAGACCAGCAGTTCTCAACCTTTCTAATGTTGTGACCATTAATACAGTTCCTCATGTCGTGGTGACCTCCAATCATAAAATTATTTTTGTTGATACTTCATAGCTATAATTTGGCTACTCTTATGAACCGTAATGTCAGTATTTATGGAGATAGAGATTTGTCAAAGACCAAAGGAGTTGCAACCCACAGATTGAGAACGGCTGTCTTAGACTGTTGACTGGACTGAAAAGCATTGTGGACTCTGTTTCTGGGCCTACCACTTTTGCCAGTGTTTCCTCAGCTGGACCAGTATAAGTAGATGTGAGAGCCAGCTGTGGAAGGGCCAACAGACATCCAGGAAATAACAAATGACTGTTAGTTCATTAGCCTAATTAAGTAGAACAATTAGTCTCTTCTCTCATTTGTTCAAGCAGTCAGTCTTGAACAGTGTTCTCTCTTTTCCTATAATCTCCTGAATGTGAGAACCTAAGAAGACAGTTCAATTTAAGGAGTGATGGCTTTTCTTTTTTTTTAAGAAGTGACATTGTGTCTGGACTGAATGAAAGCAAGAGCAGGTCACTGGTTTTTAGCTCTAGGGAGATGAGGAGGATCTATTAAAGTGCACTGCTGAGCTCCACACCTTCAGTTTATGTCCTGCTGGTAAGGTTAAGGCCTGTAATTCTGCATTTCTGATGCATCCGGGTGGATGTTGATGGTTCTAGGATCATATTCTGAGAATCGCTTTCCAGAAAGGATGCAGTTGGGTGTAGCTTTTCAGTTTCTTTCCATTAAGGTTTTCATAAACAAGGGAAGAAAGCCTCCACTTCTTCAAGATCTCATGCCCAGTGATTGCAGTCAGCTTAGTCCACCCCTTGGAAATACTGTGCAAAGTAGTTCTTGTCCCATTTACCACATGCAGGCCATTAAAAATGGAGCCATTTTTCTCTTTGGAGGCAATAGTTTGCGTATACCTTATGAAGTCACTGGGCTAGGCAGTAACTAGAGAGCACCTTGTAGCCTAAAATAGTAACTTTTAAAGGACAGCTTTTATGTATAAATCAAAGGATAATGTTCGTGAACTTGTAGATGTGATGTTTAATGTAGAAGGTATGTTAAATTCTCTTCCTGTTTGTATGACAGGTGTAGAGTTACAAGAGATGAAACTGGAGTTCACTTTCATAGTTAGATGGGTTTTCAAAAGATGATGGAGGGAATGAGAGCTTGACTCTAAAATAGTTTTCAAATCACAGAAAGGATGAGGATATATCAAAGTGTTTTAAAAACACTGTTACAGATTTATTTATTTACTTGCTTGCTTATTTGATACAGAGTCTTTCTGAGTAACCTGGACTGGCTTAAAACCTTCTGTAGCTCAGGGTAGCCCAACCTTGTGATCTTTTTATCTCATCTCCAGAGTGCTGGGATTATAGGTGTATGTCATTGCTTTCAGCTGCTGATTGATTATTGACCAACCTTATTTTAGAAATAAACAATGTTAAAGGGTATGCTTCAGAATAGTAGATACTACAAAATGAAAAAAAATTCTTGAAAATTCAACTATAAGACTTATTTAAAGCACAGTGTTCTTTATTAATGTTCTTTTGAAAGGTCAACTTGTTTTCAATGGAGCTCAGTGAAATTACTTTCTGTTATTTGACAGAACTACAAAATTATTTTTTTAAAAAAGTGGTGACCCAAGCAATTGAACTGAAGGCATTCTGGGAAAACGTGCTGTTTATTGTGAGAATCATCTTTGATCTTGGAATTAAAAGTAAAGCTGGAAAGAAATTTACAAACAAGACAAAGAAGAAGTTTGGAATTGGACTCACAGGATCTGGGCTTGGAAATGCCTCAGGTAAACCACATGTGGAGGAGTATACAGTTTGATTCTCTGTGCTGGTAGAAAGGGCACAGTGTTGCCCTTTCTGCATCTTAACACAGCTTGACACACTAGCTTCAAAGACAGCTTATTTCCGCCTTCACCTAGATGTGAGTACATGCTCTCTTGTTCCTCATTTGCTGTAGCCTTGAATATTTCAATGAGCTTGACACAAGGAGCATGGTGAGTACGTAGGTTAGTTGCTATATCTTTGTTTATGAGGACAGAATGAATTACCGAGAAATTTAATCTGCCACCCAAATCCCTTTTACAACAGTTCAGAAGTGGTGATTCTGTTTTACACATGGAAGCACACACATCTTATATGTTCTGTAAACATGTCTAAGAGTGGTATATGGTCTCATTCATATTCATATTCTCATTCTCTCTCTTTCTTGACCTGGTCTTGCTGTGTAGGTGAAACTGGTTTCAGTATAGCAGTCTTACTGCTTTGGCCCTGAAAATGCCTAAATCATAGACATACAGTACTACACCAAGCTGAGACAACTCCTTTTAATTGGTCTCTTTGGGTTTGAGGCAATCACTGAAATAACTGGAAGCTTATTTGTCCCCATTCTTCTTATTCAAACTTTCCCCCTTTCCTTTCTCATAGTTAATTTTCACCCCCACTCCCAGAGTGAGTGCTGGAAAGAAGTCTAGAAATAATGAACAGTTAGGGACACCTATGAGGGACTGTGTAGGACTGTCCCCTGAGCACAGGGCTAAAATAATTGTTAGGATGGTTTAGTGACTTTGCAGCAGAGTGTAAGGAAGAGGACTTGGTAACTGACACTTAAAAGATCAGAGGCTGGTGTCCATCCCAAGATCTGTGACAAAAGGACCACATGCCCCTTTTTAGAGTTTGTGTCTAAATAAACAAGGGATGGTTTGCTGTTTATTGACTACTTGAATTAGGACATTAAAACTTGTTCTTAAACAAAATTTTTCTTCTTGACTACTTGAATTAGGACATTAAAACTTGTTCTTAAACAATTTTTTTCTAGGAAGAAAGACCCCAAAGTTTTAGAAGGTCTGGGGAAACTATAAACAAAGCAGCTGATGTGGGAATATCTAGGAGAACAGTGAGAAGGCAGGTTAGGGTAGATGAGCAGTGTGGAAGGAGAACGTAGGTGCATAGACCACTAATGCCTTATAGAACTCTTTGCTGTACCACCTCGTGGGAGAGTAAGAAGAATGTTTGTAGTGTTTCTCGCTTTCTTCTTCCTTCCTTTATTTTTTTTCTTTTCTTTATTTTTTTTGTTTTTTCGAGACAAGGTTTCTCTGTAGCTTTGGAGCCTGTCTTGGAGCTGAGATGCTCTCTAAACCAGACTAGCCTCAAACTCGCAGAGATCTGCCTGCCTCTGACTCCCGAGTGCTGGGATTAAAGGTGTGTGTAACCTCCACCTGGGCTCATTTCTTTATTGGAGTTACATTTCAGAATGTGGCTTTTATTTGTGCCAGGGTGTACAGCTGAGGTGGTTTGGATAGGTGATGAAATGTAAAAAGAAGAGAGAAATCTGAAGATCAAGCCCACTTTTCTAGCTGTGTCTTGGAGACTTAGGAGGCCGTTGTGTTGTTCATGTTGGTTGGACTGAAGATACCTAAATTTGGCTGTCAAGATGGCTCAGTGGGTTAAAGGCTCTTGCTACAGAGCCAGTTGGCTTGAGTTCAGTCTCCTATCCCACATGATGAAAAGAGAGAACTGACTTCTGCAAGTTGTCCTCTGACCTCCACATCTCTCCCCACCACTCAAACTAAAATAATAAAAAGATGTCCAAGATTATCTTTTTTTTGGGAAAGTAAGATATTGGATTCAGGAATATAGTTAAATCTGACTTACTACTGCTTCAGCCCTAAGAAAACAGGAGAACATTTCTACTTCAGGGAAATTAGAACAGTCTTGTTAGAGAAAGATTTTAAGAAATGTTTATAAAACTTAAATAAGTAGCCAAACAAACAAACAAATGGCATCTCTAGTGACCCACCTTCAGTTTTTAGGAGTCGTTTTTTAAGAATTGCTGTTCTGACTTTTTTCTATACATCTTGGCTGTTTTCCTCACAGACAGGTCCATGCTCAGTGCTAGTTAAAACTCTTGGTGTGCCCTATATAGAAGAGACAGAATTATTTCCTGAAATAAATTATGTGCTGGGATAAGGACAGGCATGTGTAGTAAGTTGGACTTGAAGCTGTCTTTAACCTCCTAAAGTGAAAATGGTTTTGTTGTAGCCCAGCGTAAGCGGAATGGACCCGCCTTTTGGGGATGCCTTTCGAAGCCACACCTTTTCAGAACAGACTTTGATGAGCACAGATCTCTTAGCCAACAGTTCTGATCCAGATTTCATGTATGAGCTGGTAAGCAACTTTTCTTGGTTTTAGTTTTAATTGATTTGAGATCAAAATGATGTCATAGAGTTTTTATTTATAAATGTCTGAAAAGAGAAAATAATGTACATGATATGGAGGCTCACACAGGTAAAACCATTACCTGAGAGGCTGAGGAAGAAGGATTGCGGGGACCATACAGAACAGATTTTAAGAAAAGGAAAAGGATATATATAACTAGGAGTCAGGCTGCTTCTTGTGACTAAGTCTAGTAATTTCTGAAAGATACCCACATTGATTAAAGTAGCATGTGAAGAGGTCGTCTGTCCTCAAGTCTAGTTGTCCATGAGGAGAGTAAGCTGTGTGTTAAAGGGCTTTTTAGCTCACAAACTAAGAACTGATGTATACGTAAGATGTGTGGTAGAGATGGCAAGACAAATTAGCAGCTCCAAGCTTCTCCAGGTTTTTGAGGTAGATAAAAAATTCCCCACGGGGAAAAATAATTTATTTTGAGTATGGGGTACTATGCACTACATGTACGCGTGTCCATAGAGGCCAGAAGAGGATGTCTGACTCTGTGGAACTGGACATTTGTGAGCCACCATGTGGATGCTAGGAATGGAACCGAGGTATTTTTCAAGAGCAGCAAGAGCTCTCAACTGTAGCCATCTCTGCAACCCCACCTTTCCTCTTCTTTTCTTTTCTTTTTGTAAGGCAGGATCTCACTTTGTAGCTTTGGCTGGCCTGGAGCTTTCTGTGTTGACTGGCTGGCCTCAAACCTCACAGATAACCTGCCTACTTTGGCTTCGTGAGTGCTGAGATTAAAATCTTATGCCACCATGCCTAGCCCAAAGGGGGGAAATAATTTATATTTTAACAGTGCACATGAGTGAAGGTGCTCAAAGATGCCAGAGGTGTCAAATCTCCCCTGGAGCTGAGAGTTAAATGTGGTTGTGAGCTTCCAGACAACATCCTGGGAAACTGGTTTGGTTCCTTTAGAAGAGCAGTAAGTGCTCTTAACTGCTGTGCCATTTTTTTTCTACCCCCAATATAATTTTAATTATATGTAATTTAAACAACACAGAAATGCTGAAAAATTGTGAATTTGAGTGCACATCTGTGAATTCATTAAAAACAATTTAATTTTATGCCTAATAAAACTGGGGTATGGTATATATAAACTACTTAAGTGAGACTACTCACACATACACACACAATCCAACACAAAATAAATGCAAACTATAAATTAAATGGAACAAAGTAAACTGGAACACTGAAAATCCATTCCCTTTCTGAGCCTCCACTCTTCAGATTTTCCCCCAAAGGTAACTAATGCCAGCAGATAGGATGAATATGTACACATTTGAACATATTTTTTACTTTGAATGGATAATATACTTGTATACTTTAGTTTGCCGCCCCCCCCCCCCCAGTTTATTTAGTCTGTGTATATGTGTTTAGGTGATGGTTCTCTCCTTGCATCATGTGGATCCCAGGGGTTTGATTGCGGTGGTCAGGCTTGGCATCAAGCCTTTACCCACTGAGCCTTCTTTTAGCTGGAGTTTGCTTTTCCTAAACATAAAAATGTATGATGGATAGCCTTTTGTGTTAGTGCATTAGGGCTCAACTTCTTTTTCCATGACTGTAGAATGTAACTACATTTTATTTTACTTTATTTATCTTTGAGACAGTTTTACCATTTAACTCTGGCTAGCCTGGAACTTACTATGTAAACCAGCCTGGCCCCAGACTCCCAGAGACAGTCCCGTTTCTCCCTTCTTGAGTGCATTAATGGTGTGTGCTTCCACTCTACGAACGTTTTTGCTACATTGTAAAGTCACATCTTTGCAGTGCGTGAGGGATATCTAACTTCCCATGCCAAGAATTAATACCTAGGTTTTACAATTTTACAGTCAACTTTTGGCAGTCTCTGGGCTCTTTGCCTCCATATTTACTTAAGTTGAGGTATTCTGTAATGAAGATTAGGCCTTCAATATTTGCTTCTTACTTGAACTTAATTTCTAAAGAGAACTTCTAAGATCACAAGAGGCTTTGATGTTTGGACCCATACTTTAGTACTTTAGTTTTTCAAAGAGTGTATTTTCCCACTTTTTCTTGTCCATTGAAATGAAGGTGTTTAGATAGATGTAAGGGGAAGGTATCATGTCAGTAGCTTTTATCTTAAAACAGACCAGAGGTAGAGTATTTGTTTTGATATTTGCAGGTATGGATGGAAGTGAATATTTTCTTCCTAAAGCATGGTATGTGATTTCCCATTTTAAACCTTCCTTAGGATAGAGAGATGAATTATCAACAGAATCCTAGAGACAACTTTCTTTCTTTGGAAGACTGCAAAGACATTGAAAATCTGGAGTCTTTCACAGATGTCCTGGATAATGAGGATGCTTTAACCTCAAACTGGGAACAGTGGGATACATACTGTGAAGACTTAACTAAGTACACCAAACTAACCAGCTGTGACATCTGGGGGACAAAAGAAGTGGACTACCTGGGTCTTGATGACTTTTCTAGCCCTTACCAAGATGAAGAGGTCATAAGTAAAACTCCAACCTTGGCCCAGCTTAATAGTGAGGACTCTCAGTCTGTTTCTGATTCTCTTTATTATCCTGATTCCCTCTTCAGTGTCAAACAAAATCCCTTGCCCCCATCATTCCCTAGTAAAAAGATCACAAGTAGAGCAGCTGCCCCTGTGTGTTCTTCAAAGACACTTCAGGCTGAGGTCCCATTGTCAGACTGTGTCCAAAAAGCAAGTAAACCTACTTCAAGCACACAGATCATGGTGAAGACCAACTTGTATCATAATGAAAAGGTAAATTTTCATGTTGAATGTAAAGACTATGTAAAAAAAGCAAAGGTCAAGATTAGCCCTGTACAACAGGGCTGGCCTTTGCTGAGCCAGGGACACACAGATGCAACCAAGGAGAACACCTGCTATTGTGGAACTGTGGCTAAGAGACAGGAGAAAAGGGGAATGGAGCCTCATCGGGGTCATGGCACTCCTGCTTTGCCTTTCAGAGAATCCCAGGAGCTATTACTTAGTCCTCTGTCCCAGAGTGGTCCTGGGTCAGTTGCCACAGCAGAGAGTGGCAGCCTTTCTGCCAGCACTTCTATTTCAGAGTCATCCCAGAAAAAAGAAGAGCACAATTATTCTCTTTTTGTCTCTGACAATATGAGAGAATACCCAACCAAATGCATTCCTGAAGATGATGAGGATGATGAAGATGATATTGATGATGAAGACCATGATGAAGGGTTTGGCAGTGAGCATGAGCTTTCTGAAAATGAAGAGGAGGAGGAGGAGGAGGAGGAAGAGGATTATGAGGATGACAGAGACGATGATATTAGCGACACATTCTCTGAACCAGGTATAACTCTGCAGCTTATTAAATTGACCTTTCTATTTACTGTTTTGAGATAGAAGGCTTTTTGGATGGTTTATTTGTTTATTTGGTAGATTAAATAACTGTGTCTTTGTTTACATCAAAAGTATCTTTCTATTCACATAGTTCTAAAGCCATTATTTATGCTTACGATCATTTGTGCCTATGTCATAATTTGTGACTTGATTCTATGAGTACTTATTCTTAATCATTTTTTGTTAAGTGACCTACTTGCCACCCTCTTGAACACTTAAGTGAAGATTTAAAATACATTGCTCTGTTTTGCTTGTCCTCCTTCTGTGGCTAAGGTGCATGTAGAATAGTGAACCAAGTGATGTCAGCTCTTCTCACTCATACTTATACCTAGCAAAAACCTCCTTAGTGAACAGTTTGAAGGCAAGCTTTTTCTTTGTGTCTGCTGTATTTTAGTAAGAAAATATATACTATACCAGATGTGGTGCATGCCTTTAATCCCAGCACTTGGGAAGAAGAGGCAGGAAAATCTCTGTGAGTTCAAGTCCAGCCTGGTCTATAAGAGCTAGTTCCACGACAGGCTCCAAAGCTACAGAGAAATCCTATCTTGAAAAACCAAAAACTAATTTTGAAGCAAGTAACTTTTGCTTAAACTTCACTTCTTTGTGCATTTTTAACTGTGTGTCGCTTGGCCATAAGATTTTTATAAATAGTGTCAGTCAATAGTGGCTACAGTCCAAACATGTAGATGTTAAGGTGAAGCAGCTCACCACGGAGTCTGTTTCTTTTTCAGATCACCACCACCCTATTCAAAATTAGTTTTGATACTAACAATTCTGCATAAAACCAGATAAAAATGAAATTTCGTAAGTTATCAAAGAGCCCCTTTGTTTAAAATGGTGATTGCTGGCATTTCAGGCACTCTAAATGTTGACATTATTCTGAACATGGACAGTAACTATGTCATAGCTAGTGCAGCACTCCTTGTATGCATGCATGCACACATAGTGCATGTATGCACGAGTGGGTGGGTATGGCTTCTGCAGTGTTGGGTTAAACCCTGGCCTTCACACATGCTAGGTAAGCCTGCCACTGAGCTATATCCTTCCAAAGCACTTCTATTTATGAAAGTTTTTCCCTGTTTAGAAATTTTTTAAAAATTCAGGTGCTTAGATTTATTTGATACCACAAGTTGTTTGATTTGGGTAGGTTTTCTTTTTCATTTTTTTTGGGAGGGAGGTGTTTCTTCAAGACAGGGTTTCTCTGTGTAGTTTTGGAACCTGTCCTGGAACTCACTACATAGACCAGACTGGCCTCAAACTCACAGAGATCCACCTGCCTCTGTCTCCCAAGTGCTGGGATTAAAGGTGTGCGCCACCACTACCCGGTGGATATGTATTTATTATATTGTGGTTATCACATGCTAACACCTACCACTTGACATAATTATCTTCTTTTCTTTTTTTGAGACTTAATCTGTTAGCAGTATAATATTTTTTTTTAAAGGCGTGCGCCACCACTGCCTGGCTTTTTTTTTTAAGACTTAGTTATTTATTATGTATACAGTATTCTGCCTGCATGTCATAAAAGGGCACTAGATCTCATTACAGATGGTTGTGAGCCATCATGTGGTTACTGGGAATTGAACTCAGGACCTCTGGAAGAGCAGCCAGTGCTCCTAACCCCTGAGCCATCTCTCCAGCCCAGCAGTATAGTATTAATTACATGTGCTATGCGGTCTGTAAATTAGATCTCTAGACTTACTCTGCAAAACAGAAATTGCTCTTTGACCAACACTTAACATGTCCACAGGTCTCTAGCACCTGGCAACCGTGCTCTCTACTTCTGTATGTTTGACTTTAGATTCCACATGTGAAGACTTTGCAGTTGTCTTTCTCTGCCTGTGCTACTTTACTTGGCATCACAAGTAAATTCATCTTATCTTAAATGTAAGCCTTAAAGGATAAGTAATATAGGGGCTGGAGAGATGGCTCAGTGGTTAAGAGCTTTGCCTGCCTGCTCTTCCAAAGGTCCTGAGTTCAGTTCCCGGCAACCACATGTGCTCACAACCATCTGTAATGAGATTTGGTGCCCTCTTCTGGCCTTCAGGGACACATGCAGTGTAATCTTGGGCTGGAGAGATGGCTCAAAGGTTAAGAGAACTGACTGCTGTTCCGGAGGTCCAGAGTTCAATTCCCAGCAAACACATGATAGCTCACACCCATCTATAATGAGATCTGGTGCCCAGAACACTATATACATAATAAATAAATTAAAAATAAATAAATCTTTTTTAAAAAGATAAGTAATATTGTATATATTTGCATACATGAAGTTTTGTATCTCTACCTTTGCCTCAGATGTTAGGGAGTGTGGTGAATATAGGAGTGCATGTAGATTTCAAGAACTTCCTTTTTTTTGAGACATGATCTTAGTATGTATCCCTGAATGATCTGAACTCACTGTGCAGACCAGCCTTGCCTCCACCTCACAGGAGATCTCCATGCTTCTGCCTCCTGAGTGCTGAGGTTAAAGGTACACACATGGTCTTTTAAAACAAGCCAGAAAAGAGATTTATTTTTATTATTTTAAATTATGTTTGCAAGAGGCTGGAAAGATGGCTCAAGGGTTAGGAGCATTTTTGTTGCTCTTGCAGAGGACCTGGACTTAGCTCTCAGCACCCAAGCAGTGGCTCATAACCATTTGTAACCCCAGTTTAGGATGTCCAATGCCCTCCTCTGACCTCTTTGAACACTAGGCACACATGTGGTGTGCATGTGTACATGCAGGCAGAATACTCATACATGCAAAATAAATTTAAAAAATTTTTAATTATGTGGTGTGTGTCTGCATGTGGGTATGTTCACCTGAGATCAGGTGCTTTCAGAGGCCAGAGGTGTCAGATTCCCTGGACTTGGAGTTACAGGCAGCTGTGAGCCTCCTGACCTGGATACTGGGAATCAAACTTGGGTCTTCAGAAAGAGCAGAAAGTGCTCTTGAGAACTGAGCCATTTCTCCAGCCCTCTTTCAGAGAAGTAGGGTTGTTGGGTCATTTGGTATTTTTACTTTAACTTAGCTATTTTAGATGCTGGTACTCAAACTCGGGGCCTTGTATATTTTATGCTGGGCAACTATACTCTGTCGCTGAGCTATATCTGTAGCCCTTAAGTTTCTTTGTTGTTTTTGTTTTGTTTTTCTATACTGAACATCAAACCCTGGCCATTGCATTGTACCGTACCACTGAGCCACATCCCACAGGCTCTGGCCTGCCTTTTCTGAGCTACAGTCTGGCTATCTACTTTAGATGGGCACTGAACTATGTAATAGTCTTGACTGCTCTCTGACTTGGAGTCCTCTTGCCACACAGCCTCCTGAGCCCTGGGAATACAGGTTTATGCTGACATGCTAGGTTATTTTAAGTTTTTTTGAAGAACTTCCAAAATGACTATACCAGTTTACTCTTTCACTGACAATGAAACAAGGGTTTTCTCTTCCCCATCTCCTTGACAACAGTTTGCTGTCCAACTTCAAATGAATCACTGTGACCAGTGTGGTATAATACCTCTCTGATTTTTGTTGATAATTAGTAGTCTTGAGAAAGTTTTCATATACTTGCTGATCATTTGGATATTTTGGGGGAAATAACCTACTTAAGTCCTTTATCCTATTTTTAAGTTTGGTTTTTATTTGGATAGTAACTATTGGATATACTGTTAACACATACTCTGTTTTATAAGCTGTCTCTTCACTGTTTTGGTTGGTTTTGTTGTTCTCAAGCTTTTTAGTTTGGTAAAACTCCATTCCTCTATTTCTAGTTCATCACCTATTCTTGTGGAGTCTTACCCCTTAAGATCTTCATCATTCAGGTCTATATCAAGAAGCTTCCCCCATGTTTTCTTCTATCAGTTTTGTTATTTGAGGTGGATCTATGGCCTTCTCCTTCTGCCTCTGTCTCTTCCTCACTTTCTCCTTCTTCCTCCCCCTCCTCTCTTTTCTACCTTCTCTTATTTCCTTCTCTGTACCACCTCCTCTTCTTTCTCTGTTATTTTTCTCCACATTAAACTTAAGGTACTTTTTACTTAAACTCTTCCTAAACCAAACAACTTTTGTGCGTTAAATATTCAGTGCTCTACACTTGTGTAAAAAGAATTAAAAGGGAAAAGATCTTCAGTTGGTCCTTGCTGTTGTTCTGTAGTACATATCTGCTCCCTGCTCCTGTTTTCCCTCTTTCTGCAGGGTCTTGCTGTGTTGTCCTGACTGGTCTGGTACTTGCTATGTAGCACAGGTTTTTCAGTCCTCCTGCCACAGCCAGTTGAATTCTGGGATTAGAGACAAAAACCATCATGCCTGCCATTAAATTTTTAAAATACTTTTGGTTTTTGTTATTGTCTTGGTTTTTTGTGTGTGTATTTCAGAAATAAAAAAATATGTTGCATTCTTCATAAGTTTTTCATACTAGTTTTGTAGTATGACAGTTTGTCTTGTAGAATGCTCCAGTTTGTCCTGTAAAATGCTCTTTATTCTCTAAATGAATGTGTAGTTCACTGTTGTGGGATGGAAGCTTCTGTGTATGTCCATTTTGCTTTAATGTTGTTCAAGTCTGCTGTACCCTTATTCATCTTTTTGATCTATCCCTTAGCAAAGATGGGAATACTAAAGTGCATCACCACTAAATTACACATTTTTCTTCTCAGTAATGTTACTATTTGCTTTATATCATTAGGTGTTTTGATGTGGGCACATTTATAAGTCTTATGTCTTCTTGATGAGTTGCCTTTATCAATATGCATAGCTCATCTTTATCTTTAGTGATAGCTTGTTGCTTAAAGTCTGCTCCAAGTCCATGAACCACCTTCCCATCTTACTTCCAAGTCTAACACCCACAGTGTCATAGACCACCTTCACATCTCACTTGGACATCAGGGTCTTTTTTGCCTAAAGTTTACTCTGTACATTAGTCTGGCATTGAACTTGTGTCCTCCTGTCTCACTCTCCCAAGTTATGAATTAGAGGCATTTTCATACCACACTTAACTTTGTAATTTTGTCGAGTGTTGATAGGTAAGAATCTACTTAATTTGTTGGTTTCTGACTGTGTGAATGTAGTTTTGAGGTTCTGGGAACAAACCTCTAGGAACTTACATATGCTAGAGAAATGGTCTCCCACTGCAGTACACTCCCAATCCTTGTTTGTAGTTCTTTAATATTCTTATTCATATTCTGCCTCTCTCTCCCACATCTACACACAAGAATATATACTGAATATATTCCCTCCATACTTTACCTCAGCAGTTCTCAACCTGTGAGTGGTAACCCCTTTGGGGATAGCATATCTGATGTCCTACATATCCAATATTGATATTATTATTCATAACAGTATCAGAATAACAGTTATGATGTAGCAACAAAAATAATTTTATGATCTGGGATCACCACATCATGAATAACTTATTAAAGGGCAGCAGCATCAGGAAGGTTGAAAACCACTGCTCGACTACTGTCCCTTACCTCCAGTCTTCTCCTTCCTCTTTAGTTCCCCTTATTCTCCTAGTGTCACTTGTGTTTTCGTGTTATAGATACGTACGTAGTTTATGTATCTGTGTAAAATCTAGGCACCCCAAGTGAGAGAAAATACGATATGTGTCCTTGTAAGACTGGCCGATCCCTCCATGGGATTTATCTTTCTCTTTAGTTCAAAGCATTCCTCCAGATACCTTCTGTAGAGCTAGTTTGGTGGTCATAAATTACTTTAGTATGTTTTTATCATTTAAAAATAATCCTATGTTGACTTCTTCACTTAGCTGGTTATGTTCTTTTGGAATTCATTCAGAAATTTGTTTAAATCCTCTTTGTCTCTTTAACATACTTATAATTGTTCTCTGGAATTCTTTGGGATTTCATCTAATTCAATGTCACTGGAGGGCATTACTGTGGGAATGGTAAATTTTGTAGGGGGTCATGTGTCCCTTTTTGTTTGTTTTCATATTTTTGCATTGGGATATATGCCTAGGGATTAAGTTATTGCTTATCTTTGTTTTTTCTTCTTAAAATCACTGGTTCTTTCAGCAGGAGTGTTTAAAACATTTGAAAGAGATTAGGTTGTGATAGGATTGAGATGTCATTTTGCTCTGCTATACTGTTGTTTGGTACATTTCTGAAAATAAAATATTGTCTACAGAAAAAGTCACTAGCAAAATATAGTCCCACTGTGAATTCATAGGAATAGCCAAGTAACAATTTCCCTTAAGCTCTTATTGTTTTAGGAGATAAGTAACACCGACAGTGTGACAAATGAAATGTTAGTTTCTGTCAGATGAGTAAGAATGGGAAAAGAAGAGTTAGTAGTTAATATTGGGTTGATAAGAAAAAAATAGAAGAATGAAAAGTAAATAGAGAAGGTGAAAAAAAAAGTAAATACAGTGGGGCAGTTTACCTAAAGCAGAATGAAAAAGAAAGATATAAAGCAATGCAATCAGGAGGCTGGAGAGATGGCTCAGCAGTTAAGAGCACTGGCTGCTCTTCTAGAGGTCCTGAGTTTTAATTCCCAGCAACCATATGGTGGCTCACAGCCATCTGTAATAGGATATGATGCCCTCTTCTGGCCTGCAGGTATATATGTAGAACACTCATAAATACAGTATAAATAAATAAAAGGAAACGCAGTCAGGGCCAGGCAGTGGTGGCACACATTTTTAATCCTAGCACTCTGGAAGCAGAGGCAGATGGATCTCTGAGTTTGAGGCCAGCCTGATCTACAGAGTGAGTTCCAGGACAGCCAGGGCTATACAGAGAAATCCTGTCTTGAAAAACAGAAATTAAAAAACAAAACAAAATAGGAAGAAGAAAAGGAAGGAAAAAAGAAATGCAATCAAATAATCTAGGGTTCCCAGGTCTCAGGTACTGAGGTAAGGGGACCTGCAAATCAGGCTAACCAGATTCTTTGGGAAAACCTAGCAAGTGGAAAATAAAAAGGCAAAGAATATAGGCTTGGGGGGGGGGGGAGGGAAGAAAATGGAAAGAGGATTGAAGGAATAGGAGTAAGAGAACAGAAGGACAGAACTGACTTTGCTATTGACACTGGGTATTGAATAAAGAAGTATTAAATGTAAAGGGGAGAGCTTGGTGGGGTGTGGAGTCTGAATGCAGTCTGCCCTGATTGCCGGATGCAGTCTCAACTCTCAGTGGTCCTTCCTGCTCTCTCAGATGTATGGTCCTTCACAGATAGGGTTCACAGGTCATTGGTCTGTCTTTGGATGGTTCTTCTAGTGTCTGAGACTGCTTGGAACCTATGTCTGTGTGCTTTTGCCAACTCTGACTCCAGCTATGTTTCTTGTTGAGTACTCTTTGGTTCTGATGCAGACTTTCTCACATTTTTAGTCAGTGTGCTTGTCGGATTTTAGGATATAGTCTGGTAACTCCTGTGTTTTATGAGAGTACAGTTCACCAAAGGTCTTGGGTGGGCAAGCTTTTTCTTTCCCTTGACACAAGGTCTCACTACATAACTCTGGCTATTCTGAATCTCACTAGTAGACCCAGGGTGGCCTTGAACTCAAAGAGATCCACCAGCCTCTGTCTCAGTGCTGGGATTAAAGGTGTGTGCCGGGGTTGGGTGATTGGTTTTCGAAGTTTTTGTTATAAGTAGCTGCCAGATGCTGTTTTTTTTTTGTTTTTTTTTTTTTTTTTTTTTTTTTTTTGGCAAATGGTCGTGCAGTTGATGAGCCTGCAAAGTTCCAGGAGAGGAGCAAAATAGAGTTTCAGCCCCTCTTCTGGACTGCCT
>NC_022014.1:528220-529938 GCF_000317375.1 Microtus ochrogaster
CCAGTCCAGCTGGCCTTGGTGAGCTCCCAGTAGATCAGCCCCACCGTCTCAGTGGGTGGGTGCCTCCCTCTTGGTCTTGACTTAAGGTCCTGCTCAACCTCCTTATCGATCAGGGAAATGCAAATCAAAACAACTTTGAGATACCATCTTAAACCAGTCAGAATGGTTAAAATCAAAAAACACCAATGATAGCCTTTGCTGGAGTAAGGGGAACACTCAGCCATTGCTGGTGGGAATGCAAACTTGTGCAACCACTTTGGAAAGCAGTGTGGCAGTTTCTCAGGAAATTTGGGATCAGCCTACTCCAGGACCCAGCAATAACACTCTTGGGAATATACCCAAGAGATGCCCTATCATACTACAAAAGTATTTGTTCAACTATGTTCATAGCAGCATTATTTTTAATAGCCAGAACCTAGAAACAACCTAGATGCCCTTCCATGGAAGAATGGATGAAGAAAGTGTGGAATATATACATATTAGAGTACTACTCAGCGGTAAAAAACAATGACTTCTTGAATTTTGCATCCAAATAGATGGAAATAGAAAACACTATCCTGAGTGAGACCCAAAAAGATGAACATGGGATGTACTCACTCATAATTGGTTTTTAGCTATAAATATAGGACATTGAGCATATAATTCGTGATCCTAGAGACCCTTAATAAGAAGGTGAACCCAAAGAAAAACATAAAGTTATCCTCCTGGATATTGGAAGTAGACAAGATTGCTGGGCAAAAATTGGGAACTGAGGGGTGTGGTGGAATGGGGGAAAGGAGAGGATGGGGGGAGCTTGGGGGAATGGGATGGTTGGGATAAAGGAAGGATGGATATGAGAGTAGGGAAGTATATATCTTAATTAAGGGAGCCATTTTAGGGTTGGCAAGAGCCTTGACTCTAGAGGGGTTCCCAGGGGTCCAGAGAGATGTTCCCAACTAGATCCTTGGGCAGCTGAGGAGAGAGAGCCTGAAATGGCCCGATCCTATAGCCATACTAATGAATATCTTGCATATCACCATAGAACCTTCATCTGGCGATGGATGGAGATAGAGACAGAGACCCAAATATGGCGTTTTTAACTTCCTTTTTGTTGTCATCGTTTTGTTTTTGAGACATGATTTACTATAGTCCAGGCTGGCCTATGACTTATAACTACAGGTGACTTTGAACTCCTCATCCTCTCACCTCCACTTCCCAAGTACCATGATAAAGTACTTAACTGTATCAAGCTTAACTTCCTTTTTATCATATCAGCAGGGAGTGAGTTACAGCATTATGGTGATAGATTGGAGAAGAAGGAGGATGGAGAAGGGACTCAAGAAATCATTTATCAGCTTTAATCCCAGCACTCGGGAGGCAGAGGCAGGCAGATCTCCGAGTTCGAAACCAGCCTGGTCGACAGGATGTGTCGGAAAAAAAAATTATTTATCAAAACATGTTTTAGTGTCTGTTTTATGTTTGACATTGTGTATTTTAGGTATTAGTTATATGGAGATTAACACAATCCTTACCTTAATGGAATTTAAAGTTGTATAGATTTATTTGCTCTTAGAATTTCTCAGTAATACCTCCCTACCATTGCAGTGCTGGGAATGGAACCTTGGGCCTTCTGCATGGTATACGGTAGCTAATGCTACCATGGAGCAGCCTCCCCAGATCCTCTCAAGGTCTTTCTCTCTCTCTCTCTCTCTCTCTCTCTCTCTCTCTCTCTCTCTCTC
>NC_022014.1:530038-541383 GCF_000317375.1 Microtus ochrogaster
CCTGTCCTGGAACTAGCTCTGTAGACCAGGCTGGTCTCGAACTCACAGAGATCCACCTGCCTCTGCCTCCCGAGTGCTGGGATTAAAGGCGTGCGCCGCGCCACCACCTCCCGGCTCAAGGTCTTTCTCTTTTGTTATCATCTTTTGTTTTTGAGACAGGGCCTCTCTACAGCAGACCAGACTGTCCTCAAGCTCAAAGTGATCTGCTTGCCTCAGTACTGGGATTAAAGGTGTGCACCACTACATTAGTCTTTGTCAAAGTCTCTTCATATGCTTATGCACTGTGTGGCTTGGCCAGCCAAAGAAATAGGATCATAGTTTTGTAAAACTTAACTTAGCCACAGATTCTTTTGGGTGGTGGTGGTAGTGAGACTTCTGTTACAGGAATGTTTTTCTTAGGGCATATTTTGAGAGACAAACGAACAGCCTCTCAGAATGTTAGATCAGTGATGTGAGCATGTCATTTTTCTGCATTCTACTTGGTTACCGTGCTCTTTATATTGAAAAGCATATGGCTAGAGACACTCTGTGAGTTGGGGGTGGGGTGGTGATAAATTTATGGGACATGTTACTAGCCAAGGCTGGGCCAGAAAGCTGGCATCTTAACTGCTCCTTGGGAAAAGATTGAACACATAAGTAAATCTAATACTTGGTTTAGGTGGGATGAAGAAATAAACGTTGTTGTGACTCTGATCTAAAAGTTAGCAAGACTTTTTAGATTATTCAACCAGTTAGGCAGGGGAGTAAGATGTGGACTCAGAGCAAGGCTCCTTGAGTCATAAGACTTGACTCACCTCAGGTCTGCTAATCATGCCAGGCCCCTCTCATCATGTTAACTTGTGCAACTGAGGCAATCTCTTCCTCCCAGGGTCTTAGAAATGTCAAATAAATTGCCCAAGTATTGAGTGAATGAAAGTGTCTTGCGACCTGCACACTGCCAGAGGTAGATGCTGTCTAAGGGAACATATGGAAATATGGAGAGAAAAGGGAATTGCTTGAGGAAGTGGAATAAAGTCTTTTCCTCTGCTTTGGACTAGAGTAAAATTAAATGTGTAAAACACTTGTTATGAATGGTGGTAGTAGGGAGACAGGATTGTTTTGGTTATCCATCTGTTTTAGGGTGAGAGATTTCTATGAGCCAGTAATTTTTTTGTGTAGCCACTGTGAAGCAAATGCCAGTTAAAAATGCCTCAGTTGGTGGCACAATGTGACCCTTGCCTCTTTTCTAAAGGTGGGTTGATAACTACAACAGGTAAAATCCTTTAATTGAAAATAAAATATATGCACAAATAATAGGTCAAAGCTATTATTTGTGTACCCAACACACTTACCTTGTACACCGCTTTAAAATTTTTCATTATATTTATTTATTGTGTATGTGGGGGTGCCACAGTAATATGTAGAGGACAACTTGTAGCAGTCAGTTCTCTCTATACACCGTGTGGGTCTTGGGGGTCAGGCTCAAGTTGGATAGCAAGTGATCGTCTCGCTTGCCCATGTACTTCTTTTTTTAAGAGAAGAACCTAAGCTTCATTGTCACGGTGTGTTCTGCACTTTGAAATTGTATCATGGTTGTGACATCTTTGGGCAGTGATGAGGTGAAGCACATGCAGCATAAGCAGTAGCATAGACCTTATTTCTGTGTAGGTATACGCTTTTTAAGGGTCAGAAAAGGAGGAACATTACATTCATTGTTGTTAGCCACACAGGAATGTACTGTAAATGTGCAGAATGACGTGCATGGTTTATCTGAACCATTGCTCAGAGACATCCTGCTCTTTGACTTTATTTTTTTAATCTTTGAATTCATCTTTTTTAATATTTATCTTTTTTTAGTACAGACCCTCAGCTTTACACATGCCAAGCAAGTACCCAACCACTGAGTCACAATCCAGATTTCTTTTTAAAATTCTGTTTGTTGAAGTACAATTGTCACACAACAAAACCGACTCTGCTTGTAGTGTGCCCTGTAAGAGTACCTTGTTTGTATGAGTTTTGACAGATACATGGAGTCATTTGTGTAACAACCTCCACATTGGTACAGAAACTGCTTTGATTATCCCCTAAATTCCTTTGTATTCCCGTATAGTCATACTCTTACTCCACCCGAACCCCCTAGAGCTACTGGATCTCTTTCCTTCTGTCTGTTCTAGATTTTATGTAAATAGAATCATACTCTCCTGATTGTGACTCTGAAGAAACCTTGATAAAATTCTAATGTTCAAAGTTTTTTCCCTATGAAAAGGTGTTATCACTTTCTAGGGATAGTTCCAGAGTCATGTTTCAGAAGGAAAATGTGGTCATTTTACTTGGCATATACCCATCCCCTACTTCCACTGCCTTGTGGAGTTCATCTATTATGATCATTCTCTAAAGGTATTTTAGGTTACTAGGCATCCTATGCTGATTTTGGTCCCAGAAGCTCAGAATTAAGTATTTTAAGGAACTTCTCACTAGTAAGGGAAATATACCCTTCAATGTATAGGAAGTACCAGGTCCACTAAAGAATGACCTAGAATGGGCCTGTATGTTATTTGCTAGTCATTTTGTACTTTTTCAAAAGGAGTAGAATAAAATGTAGAGGAAAATCAGTGCTGCTTATGAAGCTAGGATGGCACTGTAGCCGTGTGCACAGCTCTTTGAGCAGACATGTAGAAATCACAGGTGCAGTACCTAAGTACCATTCTATAATGGCTCCTTTTTTTACTTACAGACTATTACTTTCTTTAACCAACCTCATCTAGATAAGACCTTACATAATTAATACAGTGCAGTACTCTTGTACACATGGAATAAATGTACTTGAACTCTTCTAGACCAGTTCTTTCTAACCCCAAACCAACATGGTTAACTGGGATAATTTTTTTCCATACTTGACAACAGCATTAAACTTTCCAGCAATTCAAGTTATACACATGTGTGAGTACTTCCATGGAAAGGCCAGTGTGTAGCACCAGTGGTGGCATCTTTTCCAAGCTTTGCATAATCTGAACAGAGTTAGAGAGACATCCAGCATACTTGACTTTTAAAAAGCCAGACATCAGCAAAGTTATGTTTCTGTTGTGGTGCCTGGTTGCATCTTTTATGAGTTTCTTAGTATAAAGGCACTTTGAGTCCTACAATTGTATTTAATTATCTTCTTAATCTTGTGATGATACTGCAGCATCTCCTGCTAAATTCCAAAATTAAAGGGAAGCACGTGTCAAGAGAGCTGTGTAGTTTATTAATATATGTTATATTAATGTTTATTAATTTCTGTATGTTTATGAGTTTAAGATTTACATACTGGACTGTACAAACTTGATTTAGTGTTTTTAACATGTTAGTTATGCTTCAGATGAAAGACAGTGTCTCAAGTTACCAATAGAAGGATCTTTTCGTTTGTTCTGAGAGACTTAGTGAATGTATGGAGCTTGATGTTGTGGAATCATTTTTTTTTTAAGGCTACGAAAACGACTCTGTAGAGGACTTGAAGGAGATGGCTTCCTCCGCATCTTCTCGGAAGAGAGGGAAAAGAAGATACTTCTGGGAATACAGTGAACAACTTACACAATCACAACAAGAGAGGATTCTGAGGCCATCTGAGTGGAACCGAGACACCTTGCCAAGTAATATGTACCAGAGAAATGGTTTACATCATGGTAAGAGGGGTTCAGAAATATTTAGTGCCCATTTCTCTTTTTTAGGGGGTGGAGGTATTTTATTTTGAGCCTTTGAGATGGGCTCTTGGTATGTAATCTAGACTGACCTCTAACTCTGTAACCCAGTGTGGCCTTGAGCTTTGAATCCCTCTACTTCTTTCTTCCAGATTGTAGGACTATAGGTATATGCCACCATATCTGTCTGGTGTCACTGTAAACAGAGATAATGTACCCTAATGCTTAGTGTGCGTGGGTTTTCAGCCCTTCACAGTCAGCTAGAGAGGGCATTGAAGAGAGCTTTTTAGTCATAATTGTTCCTTCTTACACAAAGCTTCCGTCGGGGTGGATAGCCATCATTTCTGGTCCCCTTTTCCTCCACTCCAAGAAATGGCCAAGAGACTGCTGCTTCTTGACCTGTCCAAAAACAAGCAACACACTAGGGAGAAAGCAGAAGAACTTCCTCATCACTCTCATTTTCTTCTACCGCAGACTTAATTTAATGGGGAGATTGAACTGTAAAAGGTGACAGGAAGAAAAGAAAAGGGGAAAAAGTGGAAAAGGGGAGTTTATAGAAATCAGGAGAAGTTAATGGTTTCAGTAGATACCTTAGTTAGGGTTTCTATTGCTGTGAGGAAACACCATGACCAAAAGGCAAGTTGTGGAGGAAAGGGTTGCATTTTAGCTTTGCTATTTCATCACTGAAGGAAATCAGGACAGGAACTCAAACAGGGTAGGATTCTGGAGGTAGGAGCTGATGCAGAGGCCATGGAGGAGTGCTGCCTACTTGCTCTGTATGGTTTACTCAACCTCCTTTCTTACAAAACCCAGGAACACCAGCTCAGGGATGACCCCACCCACAGTGGGCTAGGCCCTCCTCCATTGATCACTAAGTAAACACCTTACAGCTGGATCTCATGGAGGCATTTCCTCAACTGAGGCTCCTTCTTCTCTAATGACTCTAGCTTCTGTCAAGTTGACATTCAAAACTACCTAGTACAGTAGATCAGGACTGGAATTATGAATCCAGAAAGCTGTGATTACATAGAATTTCTTCTGTTGTTTTCACAGTAGCTCCAGATAGTCTGTCAAAAAGACAGAGAGAAGGTATGAGTGAGATCAGTAAAGAGTGCACACTCATGCCACAAACTTCACTGGCTGAGCATTTTGGAAGACAACAATTGATCCCCAGTCTCTCTGATACTGGGGCCTTGTTTTTCTAGTCACAGATCTATACTACATTCAGTGAATTTTTATATCCAGACTTAAAAAAAAAACAAATGAAAAAATGAAGTCCAGTCAATAATTCCAGGTAGCTTGTGATGAGTCTTAGGAAAGCTGTTGGGCATGCAGTAATACTTGAGAGGAATGAACTGGGACTGGGGTTTGGCTCAGGGGTCATGCTTACCTAGTATGCGTGAGGCCCTGGGGTTCACTGGATTGGGCATTTAGGAGATGGAGAGAAGAGAGGGAAGTGAAGGAGGAAGCTGAAGAGGAGCTTTTAAAACAAGGTGACCCCCCTCCTTTTTTTTTTTTTTTGTCTAACAGCTTCTTTATTCTTAGTATCATGAATTGGTTTAGGTAAACTTACCTGGATTTTTGTGTCAGATACTTAGTCCTTCTATGCAGAGAGTTAGGACTTTGATACACAGGGGTTCAAACCTAGAGGGGAGTAGCACTGATACAGTGTTTAATCCAGGGCTTCATGCATCCAGTCAGTAATTCTGCCACTCACTGAGATGTATCCCTAGGGTACTTCCATTTCTCTAGCAGCAGGACTAGGCAGAGGGAGAGGCTAGCCCTTCTAAGTTAGGAAGTTAAACATTCTGTATCTCCTGAAATGTGCCAGGGCATCTAAAATGAAAAGTGACTGATGGTGACTATAGAAATTGCATGTCTTGGGCTGGAGAGATGGCTCAGAGGTTAAGAGCATTATCTGCTCTTCCAAAGGTCCTGAGTTCAATTCTCAGCAACCACATGGTGGCTCACAGCCATCTGTAATGGGGTCTGGTGTCCTCTTCTGGTCTGCAGGCATACACACAGACTGAATATTGTATACATAATAAGTAAATAAATTAATTAATTTAAAAAAAGAAATTGCATGTCTTTTTCACTAAAATGATCTAACTTAAACTCCCTTCAAATGACCTGTAGGGAAATATGCAGTTAAGAAGTCACGGAGAACTGATGTGGAAGACCTGACTCCAAACCCTAAAAAACTGCTCCAGATTGGTAATGAACTACGAAAGCTGAATAAAGTGATTAGTGACCTGACTCCAGTCAGTGAGCTTCCCTTAACAGCCCGGCCAAGGTCAAGGAAGGAAAAAAATAAACTGGCTTCCAGGTAAATTCTAATGATGTTCACCCATGTGAGTAGTCTCTAGGGGGTAAGATTAGACCTTGAGATTTTGTAGAACAGGTGACTTTCAGAAATTATTTGCTAAATAGCTACTATAGCAAGGTTTGTTGATGTTTTAAGTAAAGATGGCATTTATGCTCTTAAGTAAAAGTATTGGGGATGAGGCAAACAGAGTCAGTGCATTGTATTATGGTATAACTTGAAAGCCTTAAAACTCAGGTTTGCTTTTTTGGTAAGTGAGGTTGATTGAAGATAGTTAAAAGTAAAATTCACCCATTTAGGTATAATATTATAAGCTTGAGGAACATAATAACTAACCACCAACATGATCAAGATGAGATACATTAACGTTTTTATCACCTTAGAAAATTATAAAAACAAATTCCTCACCCTAGGCCTTTCACAACCATTGATCTGTTTTATTTTATGTGTATGGGTGTTTTGCCTGCATGTATGTCCATATACCACTTGCAGGCCTGGCATCCACAGAAGCCCGAAGAGAGTATTGGATCCACAGATGGTTGTGTGACATTGGATGGGTGCTGGGAATTGAACCCAGGGAGCTCTGGAAGAACAGCCAGTGCTTTGAACTGCTGAGCCATCTCTCAAGACCCTGTTGATTTTTCTTCTTCCTCTTCCTCTTCTTTTTAAATTAACAGTATCTCATAGTGATCTGTCCTTTTCCAGAATGTCATAGGGATAATGTACTGTAGTAGTCTTTAGTCTGTCTGTCTTTAGCTTAATGTGACACATTTGAGACCCATCCATGGTGTCTCAAATGGTGGGCTACTGATTTCTTTTATTACTGTATAGTCAGTCTTTATAGGAATATCACACAGTTTATCTGCTTACCTGCTGTAAAGGACCTTGGAGTTCCTTCCAGATTTTGGCATGTTTGAATAAAGCTACTCTAAACATTGACTTACAGGTGTTTGTGTGGGTATGAGTTACATTCCTTTTGAATAAATGCCCAGGTCTATATTGTATGGTTTATCTTTGTAAAAAAGCTATCAACCATGCTGCCTTCCAGAGTAACTGAGAAGTGTTTTACATCCACCACGACAGATGGGGCTTTACTTTCTTCAAATCTTCTACAGCAGTTGGAGTCTTGTCTGTTGTTGTTTGCTTATTTTGTTAAAGTTACTTTAATAAGTATCTACATAACAGCTCTAGTTTTTGAATGTGTGCTTAATTTTTAAAAGTTGATTTGGATAAATGGTGATGTGTGCTTTATAATTCAGTTCTTTGATAGATATCATTAAACAAGTGACTTAGAGTTACTATTAGGAATATTAGGGACTGGAGAATGGCTCAGAGGATAAGAATATTTGCTCTTCCAGGGAACACCTAAATTCTGTTCCCAGCACCCACATGGTGCTCAAAACTGCCTGTAACTCCAGCTCCACAAGGATCCAGTGACTTCTGGCCTCTGTAGGCACCTACATACATAAGGCTTTTTACTCAATATTGACGTACATGTAAATAAAAATAAATTAAAAAAAAAAAAAAACGCCTTATGGATGCCAGAGAGGTGACTTCAGCAAGTACAAGAACAAGCTTCATGAAGCAGGTGTGGTATCCAGATCCCACAGTAGAAGAAGAGAACCAACTTCTAAAGCCTGTCTTCTGACCTCCACACATGCCACCTTCACATAAACTCTCTGCTCTCTACCATGCATGCACACATACACCCACATGCTCACGCACACTCTCTAATGCACGCACATACCAGAAGAAAAAGAAGGCAATTTCAAAGAAGGGTGTTTAATAATAGCAAATCCTTTTGCTACTATCATTCTTTTTTTAAAAAATCTTTTATTTATGGAAATATATTCTGACAGCTCTTGAAGTGAAAAATAAACTGATAGTAGCTCTTCCTTTCACAGAGCTTGTAGACTAAAGAAGAAAGCTCAATATGAAGCTAATAAAGTGAAGTTGTGGGGCCTCAACACTGAATACGGTAAGCCCCAGTCTTCAGTTTCACTTTTTCTCCTTGGTTTGCATATTCTCCTCCTTGAGCATACTATTTGGCTCTCCTCTTTTATTGTTCTTTTGTGAGAGGAGAGGGTTTGAGACAACACAGCCACAGTTGTCCTGGAACTCACTGTGTAAACCAGGCTGGCCTGAAACTCACAGAGATCCACCTGTCTCTGCCTCCCAAGTACTGGGATTAAAGGTGTAAGCCACCACCATCCAGGTTGGCACTCCTCATTTGCATTTATCTATTTAGAAAGTCACATGCCCACTGTCAATTCATTCTTGTCTTCAAGATTGACAAGATTTGTGGTTCCTTAGGCAAATGACACTACTGTTGACATACGCTAATTCATGGTCCAGTTTTCCTTGTTATGGTTGTATTTCTAGGTTAGCCAGTGTGGCCTATTGATTTTTACTATTTCCCTTCTTTTCAGTTGTGGATTTTTGTAGGTCTGTATTGTTCACATTGGTTACATATTGAAATCCCTCTATATATATTAAAATAAAGATTTCTGGAATTTCTTAAATCTTACGAATTGCATGAGAATTTAAGACTCCTTTTCTTTCTCTCCTTTTTTAATTTTTTTTATTTTGCCATTGTTGAATATCTCAACATTGTAGGCTTAGCTAGCCTAGAATTTGCTGTTATAGACCAGGCTAGCCACACACTTTCAGAGGTCCTTCTGCTTCTGTTTTCTGAGTATTGAGTTAAAGATATGCACCATCATATCCAACAGAATTCATATTTTTGACACGCCTCATATTCTAGGTTATTTTGTTGTTTTCTTATTTATTTTTTACATAGTTAAGAATCTAACCCAGGGTTTTGTGCATGCTAGTAGGTGAGTGTTCAATCCTGAGCTGTGTGCATAGCCCTTTCTTTTTATCGAATATAGTTTGTTACATAATTAAAAGCAAACTCCCCCTTGTTAGTGACATATTCTAAGTGTTTGCTTCTGTCTTCTAGACAATTTATTGTTTGTAATCAACTCCATCAAACAAGACATTGTAAACCGAGTTCAGAATCCAAGAGAAGAGAGAGGACCCAGCATGGGGCAGAAACTTGAAATCCTCATTAAGGACACACTCGGTAAGGAGAACATTATTAGATAGCAACAGCTTGTACTGTGTGGTGCCAGAGTCAAAGAGTTCTGTCATTTTAAGGAAACTCATGTTCTCAGTGCTCTCCCCACTTCATTCCTGCCTCATCACCTCCCGCCCTGCCCCAGGATTTATCACTGTCAGTATTTTTACGAGAGCCTAACAAACTTGTGCCTCTGGATTCTCATCCCTGACCAGGTTGTACATAGTGGAGAGGACTAGAGAGGCCAGGCTGGTTGGTGGCTTGTGGGAGGAATGACTAGGACATATGAGATACTGCAGGGCCAGGAGGTGCACTAAGAGTGAATCACAGGGCTGCACAGCTTATTGCTGTCCCAGAAAGCCCCAGACTTGTCACAGTAAAAAGCTAGTGTTCATCTTGAGTATAATCAAAAACAATCTCAGATGAAAAATAGGTCAAAAAACAAGTACTTTCCTAGACAGTCACTGTTTGCCTGTGAAATTGCACACAGAAAGCAGTAAGGCAGTTTGCTTGACCTAAGTAGATGGACGATTTTATAGCAGCCTTTTTTTTTTTTTTTTTTTTTTTTGGTTTTTGGTTTTTGGTTTTTTTCGAGACAGGGTTTCTCTGTAGCTTTGGAGCCTGTCCTGGATCTAGCTCTTCTAGACTAGGTTGGCCTCGAACTCACAGAGATCTGCCTGCCTCTTCCTCCCCGAGTGCTGGGATTAAAGGTGTACAACATCACCACTCCAGCTGATTTTATGTATTCTTTCAAAGAACTTCCAGTATTCTTTAAAAGCATCCCAGTTTTCATGTGTTGGTTTGAGGGAGAACTTAATATCATAAAATTACTTTTTACCTTTTTGGTTTTTTATTTAAAAGCTTTTGCATACCCATTAAGTATGTGTTCTCTTATACTAGACAGACAGTTTGACCTGTTGCAAAGTGCTTGGCATATATTTTCTTCCCTTGAATGTCCTGAGGATGTTTTTCATTTTCTTCTGGCATAAAGTGTTTTTGTTAAAGAACTGATCCCTGAATTAGTGTTTCTTTTTTTTTTTTTTTTTTTCCGAGACAGGGTTTCTCTGTGGTTTTGGAGCCTGTCCTGGAACCAGGCTGGTCTCGAACTCACAGAGATCCGCCTGCCTCTGCCTCCCGAGTGCTGGGATTAAAGGCGTGCGCCACCACCACCCGGCTTGAATTAGTGTTTGTTGGTGGGTTGTTTGTTACCCTTGCATTAGATACATAAGATTCCTGCTCCCTTGTTTCTCTCAGTGTGCTTTGAGGTTTCTGTGTTACTGGGCTTCTTCTGCTTCTCCTGAGGACACCTGAACACCTGTATGTCAGATCTGCCTTGCTCATCTCTACTCTTTGTTACTTCTTCTTGAACCACTTTTGTCTCCTCATTTCTTTTTTTTTTTCATTTTCACTTTCTCTTAGTGCTCTTGTGTCATGTTGTGGGGTTGGGGGGGGGGGTCATGGAAGTCAGGGTCTCAAATACACTCAACAATACTACTACCCCTGAGCCATAGCCTCACCTTTTCTTGTTGCTTTTGTTTGTTTGTTAGCTTAAGGAATTTTCCTTTTATTTTCATTGTTTACCAGGTCAGAGGACAACTTGGAGGAGTGGCTCTCTCCTACCATGTGGGTCCTAGGGCAAAAACTCAAGTTATCAGGCTTGGCAGCAAACACTTTTACCACTGAACCATCTTACCATCTCCCTTCCACTTTTTGATGGTCTTTCTAATGTAGTTCAAACTGACCTCAAACTCAGGCAATCCTCCCTTCTTATGACATGAATATGGAGGTCAGAGGACTTACATCATGTAGGTTCCATAGATGGAACTCAGATTATCAGTCTTGGTGGCAAGTGCCTTTATATACACTGAGCCTTCTTCCTCTTTCATGTCTTACGGCATTTTCTTCACTATTGTTCAGTTTATTTTGAAATAACAGTAGGCTAGGTTATGATATTTATGATCCAGTCTTTAGGTATGCCTTTCATTGTTTGTAGATATCATCTGATCTTTCTTTCATCTTTCTTTCTTTCTTTCTTTCTTTCTTTCTTTCTTTCTTTCTTTCTTTCTTTCTTTCCTCTTCTGTCTGTCTGTCTGTCTGTCCATCTCTCTGTTTCTCTCTTTCTTTGAGACAGGGTTTCTCTGTATAGCCCTAGCTGTCCTAGAACTCGCTTTGTAGACCAGTTGGCCTCAATCTCACAGAGATCTGCCTGCCTCTGTCTCCCAAGTGCTGGGATTAAAGGTGTGTGCCTTTAATCCACCTGCTTCCTCTTTTCTTTTTTTTTTTTTTT
>NC_022014.1:541483-545943 GCF_000317375.1 Microtus ochrogaster
CTCATAGAGATCCACCTGCCTCTGCCTCCCGAGTGCTGGGATTAAAGGCGTGCGCCACCATCGCCCGGCTCCTCTTTTCTTAAAACAACTCTTTCATGGTATTTTAGGCACCCTCTAGACTTGCTAGGTTCTTAGGTCCAGAACAGAGATGTGGACAGAAAAAAAGTTTAGTCACTTTTGAGGATAGACGTAGCCTTTCTTTTTTTTCTTTTTATTGATTTTATAGATGTAGCCTTTTATGAGTCATTTATGTAGTGCCCACTGTGTACCACATTTGCATGACATGAGTTTTTCTCTCACATGTTCTTTTCCTCACATGTAGCCCATGGGGGAGTAGTGATGGGGTGGCATTCCAATCTTTTTCTCTGCTGTTGTTTTCTTTCATATGCTAATCTTTTTAAAAGATTTGTTTATGTGTATGAGTATTTTGCCTTTTTGTATATCTGTTTATCACATGAGTACCTGTTACCTTCAGAAGAGGGCCCCCCTGGAATTGGGGTTACAGATGGTGTGAACTTCCTTGTGATCCTAGGACCTAAATCGGGGGTCCTACAGAAGAGCAGTCAGTACGCTTAACTGCTGAGCCATCTCTCCAGCGCTTATACACTAATCCTGAGACAATGGCATTTATTCTTGGTACTATTCTGTTGCTTTTTGTTTTGTTTTGTTTTGTTTTTCGAGACAGGATTTTCCTGTAGCTTTGGTGCTTGTCCCGGAACTAGCTCTTGTAGACCAGGCTGGCCTCGAACTCCCAGAGATCCGCCTGCCTCTGCCTCTCAAGTGCTGGGATTAAAGGCATGCCCCACCACCGCCCGGCCTGTTGCCTTTCTTCCTGAAAATTTATTTAAAAATTAATTAGCACAAAAAACATACTAGGTTTTGTTAGGCCATTTTTTTTTCAATTTGCTTTCTATTCTATTTTTATGTGTATGGGTATTTTTTATTAAGAATTTTTTTAATGCAATCTTTTCTCATTTTACATAGCTATTCCCATTTCCATTACCTCCCCTCCTCCTACCTCACTCTTATTCCTCCACCCCACCATCCATTCCTTAGAAAGGGTAAGGCTTCCTATCGGGAGTCAGCCAAGTGTGGCACTTCACTTTGAAGCAAGACCAAGGCCCTCTCCCCATATATCTAGGCTGAGCAGGGTGTCCCTCCAAAGAAATGTATTCCAAGATGCTAGTTCAAACACTAGAGATAAATCCTGGTCCCACTGACAGTGGCCCCACAGACTGCTCAAGCCTCACAACTGTTGCCCACATTCATTGGGCCTAGGTTGGTCCCCTGCTATCAGTCCAGAGTCAGGGAGCTCTCAGTAGCTCAGGTCAGCTGTTTCTATGGGCATCACCATCATGGTCTTGACCCCTTTGCTCATATTATTGCTCCTCCCTCTCTTGTACTAGTCTCTGGTACCTTGGCCCAGTGCTTTGCTGTAGATCTATGTATCTGCTTCCATAAGTTGCTAGTTGAAGGAGCTATGATGACAGTTAAGGTAGTCATCAATTTGATTACAGGGCAAGGACAGTTTAGACGTCCTCTCCATTGTTGCTTAGAGTCTTAACTGGGGCCATCCTTGTGGGTTCTTGGGAATTTCCCTGGTGCCATGTTTCACACCAGCCCTTTGGCTCCCTCAGTCAAGATATCTCTTTCCTTACTCTCCCTCTCTGTCCTTCCCCTTCTTGAGCATCCCATTTCCTCACGTTCTCCTCCTTTGAAAGCAGTGCTAAGGGGCATTTTCTAACAAATTTGTTCTTCTTGATTCTTTTCCTCTCTTCTTTCCTATTCCCCTTTTATTTTCTGCCCATGGCTACTTTTCCGTTTTCATGTTATTTGTGTCCTGTTGTCCTCCCTCACATCCTGAACCCCTCTTTTCCTTCTCTCCATTTCATAGCCTGAACCTCCCCTCACCTCCACTCCCATACATCCATAGAGACATAAAAACTAGGATTGACATTAGATCATGAGACTTTGGCTTTCTGAATTACCTCGTTTAATATTCATTTTTCTAAGGTTATCATGATTTCAGTTTTCTTTATAACTGGATAAATTTTATTGTATACAGGCAACAACTTTTCAGTGTCCATTTGACTTGGTTCAGACGAGCTTTTCTGACTTCATGGAGGCCTCCCTTCTTAGTTCATGGCAGCTTGCTTTCTACAGTTTCTTGTGCTGTTTTGTTTGGTCCACCTTGTTCTTTCACATACTTCCTCCATCTCTTGTCAGTTTCATTTCCAGTTCTTGTAGTACCAGTACAATTCTTTGTATTAATTAATCCTTTGCTTAGAACACTTGGAGAAGCTGTTCTGCTAATGACACTTTCTTCTAGAAATCTTGTACATTTTTTATGGAAAGCTGTACATTGCAGCCCCTTCTGAGTCAGTTTGATCATTTATATAGTCCTAAAAAATTCTCTTCCTCCAGAACCTTAAATTTACTAAATTTGAGCAAAAGTAGTAGTCTCCCCATGGTAGGTGCTCCCTTTTTGTTCATATGCACATATATAGGGGTGTGTGTGTGTGTGTGTGTGTGTGTGTGTGTGTGTGTGTGTGTGTGTGTTGTGCTGTTCATTATTTCTTAAATCAGTTGGTTATATATTGTGTGCATTTTCCCTGGAGAGATGTGAACTAACATCTGTTTATGCTAGAAGGACTCCAACAACAGAGCAAAGTAATGATTCCCCACACATCCATCTTGGTAAACCAATAAGTTTATCTGGCTTAAAGAGAACAAGTTAGGGGTTGCTTGCAGGAACATTGGTTACCTCTAAGCAACTGTTACCATCACAGAATTACCCCATCATGGTATTTACCTCCTGGAAGGTGCATGGTAGAGAGAAAGGTGGAGACAAGATGGATCAGAAAGTTCAAGGTCATCCTTAGCTACATTGAGAGTTCAGTGCAGCCTGTGCTACACAAGACCCTGTCTCAAAATAGAGTTAAATAAAATTCCCCCAGAGATAGGAAATACTTTGTTTTTACTAGATCTTCTGGTTTATTGCTAGTATTATTACTTGTTGAGATTTTCTTAACTGCCAAATATATTATTACAATTTGATATTTTGTAGGCATCTATTCAGGTCACCATCCCCTTTTTATGTTGTCTTTCTCTTTGCCTGTGGGTCTGTGTATATTCTGAATAAAACTGAGAAACGCTCTCATAATGTGTTTTGAGTTTCACCTCCTGTGTTGTTTTTGTTTTTAAATGTTGGGTTTCTGAATAGGAGTTAGTACTACTAGATATTCATTTGCATTTAGGATTTGAATCCTACAGTAGAAGAGTAGTAGTACAGTGTATGCCTGTATTTTACTGACCTCATTTCGCCAATAGCTGAGATTTTACTCTATTTGTTTTATTTCTTCTCCTGTATACATGTGTATTTGGGGGAATGTTTGGAGCTAACTTGTAAGTATCATGATTCTTTATTTCTATTTCAGCATGCATCTCTTTAAAAAAAGAAAAAAACAAGGAGTTTTGTTTTGCTTTGTTTTTGAGACAGGTCTAGAATACCTGACTGTCCTGGAACTTGTTATGTAGACCAGGCTGGCCTCTGATAGGTGCTGAGATTAAACGTGTGTGCCACTACATGCAGCAAGTATGTCTTATTAGCCACAGTACCAGCAGTATATCTAGATGTATGAGCACTGCTGTGATCTCCAATATTGTCCTCAAGCTTACATGTCTCTGCCTGTTTAGTTATATCCTTTACATTGTGTGTGTGTTCTGTTTGGGAGTATATTACTGGATTTAATTAATCTCCTTTTGTCTCTATAATTTCTCAGATCTTTTTCTTTTTAAATGAAAATTCAGTAATTGGTTCTCTTAAGTGTCCCAACATTTGGATTTATCTGTTTCTTCTTGTAAAGTGAAGTGAAATGTGTGTGTGTTTAGGTGTATACATATGCAAGTACACATGCATATATTGTGGGGGCCTGTGTGGAAGCCAAAGGTCAGCCTCAGATATCTTCCTTAGGAGTCATCCACCTTGTTTTTTTCTCACTGGGGTCTGGTTTCACGAATTAGGCTAAGCTGGGTGGCTAACAAGCTACAGGAATCCCCCTGTCTCCACTCTGCAGCTCTGGGATATACAAACACATGCCACCAAGCCCACTCAACTTTTTACATGGTTGCAATCTAACTCAGGTCCTCATGGTTGTGCAGTAAGTGATTCACTGACTGAGCCTAAGAGTTAAATTTTTGGCAAGAATTTACATATCTTTCTCATTCCGTTAGTCAAGAGCATGGTGTGAGTTTGTCCTATTAGTGGTCATCCTGAGTTTGACTGAATAGTTGAGGTGGCCTTGATATCTTTATAACTTGTTGTATGCATATTAATCAGTGATTAAATTAGTGTTTTCTATTCCTACTCCGTTTTCTTTTTCTTTTCTTTTTTTCGAGACAGGGTTTCTCTGTGGCTTTGGAGCCTGTCCTGGAACTAGCTCTGTAGACCAGGCTGGTCT
>NC_022014.1:546043-554515 GCF_000317375.1 Microtus ochrogaster
GAACTCACAGAGATCCGCCTGCCTCTGCCTCCCAAGTGCTGGGATTAAAGGCGTGTGCCATCATTGCCTGGCCCATTTTCTTTCTCTTGTGTGGGTTACCACTCCTCCATTTCACTGTCAGACAAGAG
The DNA here is from genome assembly GCF_000317375.1 of Microtus ochrogaster. Lineage (NCBI taxonomy): Eukaryota > Metazoa > Chordata > Mammalia > Rodentia > Cricetidae > Microtus > Microtus ochrogaster. The sequence continues at coordinate 546,172 of NC_022014.1, forward strand.
CTCACTATTGTAGCCCAGGCTAGCCTCAAACTCATGATCTTCCTGTCTTAACCACTCGAGTTCTGAGATTACCAGCATGTGCCACCATTCCTAGTTTCATTTCCCTTAATACTTAGAAAAAATTCTTAAACCTGTTTAAGTATTAACATTAATTATTTCTGGCTATCTAAGATCAATAATAGGATAGGAAGTCAGCATACTTGTGCTGTTCCTAATTTCTCTACCTCTAGTATTCTACCTTTTCTTATTCATTCACTTTTATTTAAAGTAAAGAAAGAGAAATTTAAATTATACAAGTAATTTTAGAAATCATTAGGCGTATCTTTTATAGTTACGGTTGTAGTTGTGTGTATCCACAACAGAACACAATGAGGTCCAAACAGTTGAAGGACACAGGAAGCAAACTCATAGACTTAGGAAACAGTGCCTGCCAGTGGGCCTTGGCTTCCTTTGGGTATTGCTGCATGTCATCTACCACTTTAAATGCTTCATGACTCTTGGTGTGAGTCTCCTTAGGATACATAGTCTGCCCTGCAGGATGGTTTTCTGGACAGCATCAGCAAGAAGTGGAGCCCAGTATCAGTGTTTCAGATTTCTTCCCTGCCCTTTATGCCCTCACCATATTTGTATTTTAAAGTGTACCTTTTATTCTCTTCAGGTCTCCCAGTCGCTGGGCAAACCTCAGAATTTGTTAACCAAGTGTTAGGGAAGACTGCTGAAGGCAACCCCACTGGAGGCCTTGTAGGACTAAGGATACCAGCATCAAAAGTGTAATCAGCCTCATTGGACCACTGGTCAGAAATGTCTGTTTTTGTCACGTTATCCATTGTAAATTTTCATTCTGTTTTGCATGTCAATTAGCATTATGTAAACATTTATAATTAGGTTACATTGTTTTAAGAACTTGTAGCATAAGTGAAGCATGATCCAAATTACTTGATTATTGCATATTCAGAGCATAAACCGGTGACCCTGCTGCTGGCATTAGAAAGGAAGCTCACATTAAGTAAATGTGAAGTACAGATTGTAAATATCTGTTCAAGCAAGGCATTTTGGAGGAGTGAATATATTAATATAATGCTAAGTATTAAGGCGGGTTTATGCTCTGAACCACACAGAAAAACCGAGGAAGCATTTTTTTCCAAATCCATTTAGATTGTTTTTAGAATGACTGCTTTTTTGTTCTAATTTTTCACAGCCATTAATCTCACTTGTATGTGGTGCACCTAGCACTCATGTGTGTACCATGTTTAGATGTTTTATTTTTAGAGCTCAATATGATATATAAATATACAAATATATATATATATATATAATTGTCTGTACAAGAAAGAAAAAGCATATTCTTTGTGCCTTGTATTTTGGGGAAACTCTAAAACTGGTAATATTTTGTATGATGAAAACCCTAATGAGGAAAAACAAGATATATAGATGAGAAAATTATGGGGTTTAAATGTCTTTTTGTTCCAACTCTTTTTCAAATTTTTTGAATGTATATAGGACTATGTTGAAATGTAGATATATGCCACAGAGTCTGTGTATTGTATAAAAAAAAAGAAACAAAAACAAACAACAAAGATGGCTCTAGAAAACTCCTATTTCGGTATTTGACCGGAAGAAAATACTTGCACATCATTGCGATTGTTTTATTTTTTTCTACCAAAGACAAATGCAACTGGTATAGCAGACTGCCAGTCTAAGTAAAGTTTTGCACAGCTTACATGATACTGTATGAATGTATGAAAAAAAGAGAAAAAAATTAAAAGGTCAGGGTTAGGGATCTTACTCAACTGTGAATTTTATTTCTGTTTGGGTCCAATTATCTACAGAAGGAGCATCCATACATACAAATATTATTTTGCTGTTCCTCTAGTTTGCTTCCATAGTAGATAAGTTGGTGGCCATTTAGGTGTCTTTTATTTCTGCACTTATTGTAGGAAATTTTAATATATTTCGTATTAGTAAGCTATTGATAAAATAGTTTTTGACTTTGAAAATTAAAGTTTATTTAGCTTATTGTAGTATACTTCCACCAAACAACCAAAATAAAGATTATTTTTATTGTATTATATATATATAAAAAGAAAAAAGCTAAAAATATCTAATACTTTAGTTGCCACTTTTCCAATTGACGTATTATTGTGCATGTAATATTTTCAAAGATCAACACAAGCTTAAAAATTTATAAATTTTTATATTTTTGTACAGGTATTTTCTTCAAACTTACATGTGACTTATTTTCTGTAGTTTCTAGAATTGAGAACATGAACACGTTTAGTTTTTAGGTGCTCTTCTTTGCTCGTGTAAGCGGCTGTATTATTAGTCAGTTTAACTGTGCTCAGGCTTTCCCTCTGATAAGAAACTCCTCTGTCACGGCAGCGTTATAACTTCCACATGTCCTGCCATCTGTCTTTCTTGATGGTTTTATCTCAAATCTTGTGTTTGGAACTATGAAAACTGGTAGCTTAAAAAGTGAAAGCAAGCATATCTAGAAGAAAAACCTGAAATTTCAGACAGTTGCTGTTTCTCCATTACCCAACTAAACTAGTTGTCCTTGGGCCTTGCAGTAGTTTCTTTTCTTTTCTCTTCCTCTTCCCATTTTGTAAGCTACAGCACATGAAGGTTCAGTTCTAGAACACAGTAACAATCCAGAAATGTGTCTTACTTGTTCTTTGACATCCTGAAACATAAACGAAGAACTGTCTTGACATGTTAGCTATACTGTGACAAGGCTTCTATGTGTTTGGTGGAAATGTACTTGTTCGTGTGCTCACCCAACAGACAGTGAGCTCACATCTCATGCTTAGTAGAATGCAGGTGTTCACTTTTAGCTGGGAGAAAGAAAACATAGGTTCACAAATGGAAGTATACGAAGGCTTGGCAGTGTATACCTGATAAATTGTTAGTGTGTATTGTTAGTCAGAATATGGCAGTTTTGTAGTCAAGTGAACTTTGCTTCATGGTAGCGATTCATTTGGTAAAGTTTATAAAATTCCCTATTTATAGCTGCCCTGTTAGGAATTCTGGTTTTTGATACCCTTTTCTTGTCTGCAAACCAGAATTTGGTTTTTTGGTCTTGCATTTCAAAAGACTTTGAATCTGTTTAGTAGATTCCAGACCCGTGCATTTCAGTGTTTTATATGTACTACTTAAGTTAAATAGTTGAAAGCCTTTAAATAGTTGAGCTTTTTAATGTTGACACTTTATTTTGTACCTATTTATATATGGATGTATATCTTAGAAAAGCACTTTGTTATAAAATTGCATTTTATATGATTCCTGCCATTTGCTGCTAAACCTGGGCTGGTCAGAACGCTGCAGCGATACTTGATCTAAATAAAAACCTGGCAGTAAAATGTAGAGTGCAAGTTAAATCCTCTTGCTGTTTAAGATGACATAGGCAAGCTGTGCAGCTTTACATTTTAACCAGGGGACTCTGTGGCATTTAAAACCGTCTAGAAATGGTTGTACTTTTAATGCCAGTAATGATCTGCTTCCTTTATTGTTGTTAAAATACCTACACCTAGTGTATCACAGACAGTTCTTACAAGTACGTAAAAACCCTAACAGTTGTACATGTTCTGTTTTTTTAAAATGGTGGCATGTATTTTTGGGTGGAAATCATTAGAGTGAGAACTGTCTAAAGGTTTTCTGCGTTTATACATGGTAAACAGATAGCTCATGAAGTCCAGAACCTTCCCCTAAGTGAAGGCATTGTGAATTCTCCTCGGATAAACCCATTGTTCCAAAAGCAAGCATAAACTGACTCTAGTACTACTACAGTAAAAAAGTAACAATGAACCTTCTGCTTCCTGGTTTCAGATACACTGGATTCTTTAGTCTGTGCCCACATGAGAGCACGCTGCCCGGCTGCTCCTGTTGAGGTCGTGTGTGAGTTTTTCTGTCAGTGTGATTGCTTGCTGTGCTGTACCATGTATGGGTTCTTGTCCTTTCCATGTCCTTCATGAGATATTTGGGTGTGGCTTGATATTGTGCCTTACTTGTACACTTAAATGAAACATCTTCATTCCCTCCTGCTTCCCAAACCTTAACTTTGTCCTTTTTGTAAGAGAATCAGAACTATTCCAGAAGCATCATGAAGGATTTCAGATGGGTGTGGTTCCATAGTTCCCTCTCTTTGTAGTTATTTTATACTTGTATGAGAGACCACTTTTGAATGATCTTCGAGTAATCTTGCTGCACATCCCTTCTCTGGCTTTTGTGAAGTTGTCATGCGTCTCTCTGATGCTTGACTTCATTTGCTTCTTAGCAAGAGTCTGCATTATAGAAAGGTGCGTTCATTTCATCTGCTTGAATGTGATTGTTTTGTTTTCTAGAACTTTTTAGGAGAAGAGTACCCATTTTGTTTGTTTTTTTTTTTACAACAGATGACAAGTCTCTTTAAAAGAAACAGAAGTACAGTACTTTTGAAATACAATGCTATTGGTATGAATTTTTCTTTTATATAATATTCATACAATTATCTGGTGTTTGCCTTCATTAATAAAGCTGTTAGTTTACTCACCAAAATGTCAAGAATGGGCGTGCTCTTCTTTATTCCACATATTTAAATAATATTTTAGCTGCTAAGATTTAGTTAATTTCCTAAGACATGAATTCAAGTTGCCTTCAGCAAGAATTAACAAAACTCCTGTTCCCTTTCTTTACATAGTCTTCCTAAAATTCTGTTCAACTACTTTCTAATTAATTATGTGACAGAATGTTAGCATCTCTCCAAATCTTGAAACTTGAATTTTGAGAATGCATTGAATTTCAGTGTTAATGGAAAAGGTCTCGACTATGTTTCTAGTGGAGTCTTTTGTGGAATGCCATTTCCCATGGAACTGCAACCACTTGCACAACTTTGCACAGAACTGCAGTCTTGTTCTTCCCTGGATCGTGACAAACGAGTCTCACACAGTGCTGTAATACTTGTGGATTCTTTCGTGATCTTTGTCATCTTAATAAGGGCATTATGAGAAGATGACTTCATGGTTTTTGTTTTTGTCTTTTTTTAACATTTCAAACACAGTGGGATGTAACACTGAATGTCAGCTGTAGGGATGGTGGTTTTGTCCTAAGGATTAAGTATGTTGGGGGAATGTGATGCAAATGTACTACTGAGAGTTACATACACACTTCCATAGGCAAGTGGGATTATGTGTTGAAGCATAGTCCCCGTGCTTAGTAAACTGAAATAGAAAGGACACCTAGGAACTGCACTATGCCAAATTGCCATTTTGTTTTGAAGAGACTTTTGGAGGAGGTGAAGGTAACAGAACCTCACAGCTACTTCCAGATAGTATTTTGGAGTTGAAGACTCAGTGGCTAGTGAAGAGCACCCAGGTTTAGATCTCCGCGTGCCAAGTGGGAACAGGGCTTGCCTCTTCCACAACAATGTAAACATCTGGTGTAGCTGACTCAGTTCCGGGTGCCAGGAGTGGGACTGATTCTGTGTCTTGCCTTTTGCCCTTTGTTTTTTTCGAACTAAATAACAAAACTGTGTACGTGTACTGTATTGGCTTTTCCACCACATGTTTTATGACACTGTACTTCACTGCCTGCTATTGTCTTCTTGCCCTAGAGTCTGTCCTTTAGCGTAGCATTTGTGGTTCAGTGACTCCAGAGCTGCCAACACAGAAGGACAAGAATACAAAGTGTTTGTTCCAGTGTTTTGGCATCCTCTTCAAATAGTTGTGCTTAGGATCCTGTATGTGATATGATCATAAATACTCCGTAGTTTTGTTTATTCCCTCACCTCCAGCTGGAGCTGTGTCACTTTATTGGATTCAGTCTTGTCTCTTGTCTAGAAAGAATTGTATCTTGTTCATGCATGAGCTGTTTAAAAATGACTCAGCGTTGGTAAATAGTCGTGCAGTTTCCCTTTCAGGAGAAGGCCACGCACAGGTTGCTTTGTTTTCTGTCACCCTCTAACCTGTCAGCACTGTAGTCAGACACAGAATCATCAGTGTATGCAGCACCCGTTGTAATTTAAAATAAAAATATGAAAAGAAAAGGTTTTGAATCGTTTGCCTCATATTTTGTCTTTTCTCCTTTCTGTTGCCTGCGACACGGCAGCCATCCATTCCTCAAGACAAACTGTTCCTAAGCAGTCTCCATCTTCACAGAGCGAGGGAGCCAACTGTACTGCCTCTTTGGGCATACAGAGTGCTAAGGATTGACATTGTAAACTGGGCTTCTAGTATTTCAGTGAAATTTAGCTATACTATAAAATTATTTGATAGAAACATTTGCTTTGTTTGTAAACAATAGTTTGTACTTAATTTATCCTTTGATAATTTGGACAAGAAATTTCTTCAAGAAAAACAAAGTATCAAAACAGTCTTCAGGCTAGGGGAGCTGTGTACCGAAGGCCTCTGCCAAGGGGACCACACTAGGCAAAGGGGGAATAGGAGTGGGTGTTTTTCAGCAGCAAGTGTCTGTCGAGAACCTACTCTGCCAGAATGTGTAGGTAGGTAGGTGCTGGGTTACAGAGGGATTGAAGAGAATGCCACAAAATCAGTCTAGCAAGGGGAGTGGCATGTGGGCAGGATGGCAGAAAACACAAGAGAAGTTGAAGGTATGACATCCTGGGGGGATGCTAAAGAAAGGATGAGCCAGGGAGGTAAAGGTTAAAGTGCCAAGCAAACATCAATCCCCAGCACTCAGAAGAACAGCAGTATGTGGTGTGGGCACTTGTGTCTGCAGCCAGAGACGCAAACGTAGATCCCTGAGGCCCCCAGCACAGCATGGCCTACCTGGAAAGTAATGAGAGACCCCATTCCCCAAACAGGACAGCACCTAAGGGATGACAACTGAAGTTGACCTCTGGTCTACATATAGACACATAAAAGTTGACTCTTTTTTTCTCTATTTGAGTGATACTGAGGCCATTTTTTAAAAAGGCAAAGTAGATGTGCTTTCTCATGGGCTTACCTCTGACAGTGTTGGTAATGATAACTCTGAGGAGTCAGGGGAGCAGGGCCAGTGCAGCTATAGCACAATGAAGCATTTGAAAGAGAAACATTGGGCTGGAGAGATGGCTCAGAGGTTAAGAGCACTGACTGCTCTTCCAGATGTCCTGAGTTCAATTCCCAGCAACTACATGGTGACTCACAGCCATCTGTAGTGAGATCTGGTGCCTTCTTCTGGCCAGCAAGCATACATACAGACAGAACACTGTATACATAATAAATAAATCTTTAAAAAAAGAAAACATTTTTAGTTAATTCCTAATTAATTAGAAAATGTTGTCCTAATTCAGCTAAAAGAGCATTAGAAGGTAGTAGATGTCCTTAGGTATGGGGATGGCATCCTGTAAGCCATCTAGTTGTCCTGCTACTATCAGGCCCAGTGAGGTTTGTGGCCTTGTCTTTCTGCAGCAGCACTCAGATGAAGGACTACTTCCAGCCTATTGTAGTAGAGGTTCAGTTCACACTCTAGTCTGCTTGATAGACTCTGAGGACAATTCCTACTCAGATAATCAGGCCAGATCTTGAGCAATATTTAGAAGACTGTCCACATCAGAGGGAAGGTGCTTAGAATCAGAAGGTCCAAAAGATCCAAAGCCCACTCAGTGCAGCCAACAAAGGCAGTTCCTAAACAAAAGGAGCGAAACAGAGTTGGAAGAATCATGAGAGCCTGTGCGTCCCAGGCTGTGCACCCTTCAAGCTAGCCTGTAGCCAGGGGGCAGGGTTGGGTTATCATGTTGGAGAGCCGTGGGAAGCTGCCTGCTGTGGTTGCTGCAGACTGTCGATTGTGTAGGAATTTCCAGCAAGGCTGATACATGAGGGTCCAAAGGCTAAAAATCCATCCAGTACTGCCTTTGGGGTCCTCCAGTGTCCTAAATGGAGAACTTTACTCGGAACACAACAGTGATTTGAATGTCAGTCTGTTTCTTTAAACATTTTTAATCCTAAAATGCTGCTTAGAATAAAAAACAGAAATATACAAATTTGAAAGAAGAGTTTACAGCGAAAAGCGCAGAAGAAACTTGAATGAATGAGAACACACACCAGGCTCCAGAGCAGGGCCTGCCAGTGGAAAGCTACTGGTGCCGTTACGCTAAAAATGTGATACCATCTTAACAAAATAAACCAAGGGGATGTCAAGTTGTGAGAAGAAAATAGCTGAAACATGTTGGGGTGGGGAGAGGATAAATCAAGTATTTTAATCCTATTGTAGAAGACTATAAAAACTGCCATTGAGTGCACGAGTAGACAGGTAAGGAGATTAGAATAGTGAATTTAGAAATAGACACAAAAGCCGGGCGGTGGTGGCGCACGCCTTTAATCCCAGCACTCGGGAGGCAGAGGCAGGTGGATCTCTGTGAGTTCGAGACCAG
>NC_022014.1:554615-567079 GCF_000317375.1 Microtus ochrogaster
AAAAAAAAAAAAAAAGAAATAGACACAAATAGATGAAAACAGTAGCATGGTCACTGTGGCATCCAGAACCAAGGTAAAATAAGTTGGGCCCTTCTCTAGTATTGGAGCCACCGAGAAACCTAGAAAATGTCAAGTTGGTTCTGCATCTCACACTATGAGCCAATATGTACTTCAAAATGGGCAAAGATACAGGTTTTTTTTTAAAGCAAAAACAAAAAAAACCGCATAAGCACCAGAAGAAATATGTACAATCTTAAATCCTAGGGGAGTGGGGAAGGATTTTTTTTTTAACATAGACTCAAGTCCAGGAGTCATAAATAAAGATTCACCAATGTGAAACTGAAATTTTAAATCATCTTTGAGATAAAAAGGTACCATAAACAAAGTCAGAATTCTGCCAATTTTACAGTGAGAATACTAATAACAGAAAGGGCTCCTGGAAACAAATACAGTAGAAAAGTGCACAAAATGAATATGGTAGCTTTGAGACATTCTCGGTCTCATTCATTATGAGAGATACAAGCTAAAGACCTTTTAAACACTGAATGGGGCCGGGCAGTGGTGGCGCACGCCTTTAATCACAGCACTCAGGAGGCAGAGGCAGGCAGATTTCTGTGAGTTTGAGGCCAGCCTGGTCTACAAGAGCTAATTCCAGGATACTACAGAGAAACCTTGTTTTGAAAAAACCAAAAAAAAAAAAAAAAAAGAAAGAAAGAAAAGAAACACTGGTGAATGGTGAGATTCCCAATGTCAGCTCACCATGCTGGTGGGCTAAAGGCAATGGACATTTCTTCTATTTTGCTGGAGCAAGTTAAGCTGATAAAACTACTATGAAGAGATTTTTTTTCCTATTTTGTTTAGTCCTGGCTAGCCTGGAACTGACCATGTCCTCTTTATCTGCTGGAATAAAGGCGTGCGCCACCATACCCAGAGAGAAAAGAATTAAGAAAGCTTGTGTGAAGTTACAATGCATGTCTGACAGCTTCACGTTGAACACCTGTTATTCTAGCACTTGGGAGTTTGAGGCAAGAAGACCAGGAGTTCAAGGTCATCCTTGTCTACACAGGCAGTTGGAAACCAGCGTGGCCTATCTGAAATCCTGCCTCTGAAAAGCCAAGATAAAACACATACATCCACCTATTCCATTTGTTCTGTCCTCTTCCCACTTCCTGTCGCCAAACTAATGAGTGTGATTATGCAGGCGAAGCACCGAGTAGAAAATGCCTGCTCTTCCGTACTCCAGAATGTTGCTTGGGAATACACGAATAGCAACTAGGCATTGGGTTCAATCCCACGTAACCTAAGGCTTCATGTATTACCTCATTTCACCCTCTAGGCAACCTTAGGAATGATGTCACTGATGACCACGTTAGCCTTTGAGAAAACTGGAGTGGGGTTGGCGATGTGTATGCCTGAAGTTCAGGCCTTTGTTACTTACAGTGAGGTGCACCTTTTCGGAAGTGGTGCAAACTGCCCTAGGAACGTAGGCAACTCTGGAGACTGACTAAGGGGCTATGTGTGAAGTTTGAGAAAAACCATTTAAAAAAGAGGGAACCCCATATCCCAAGGCTACAGGGCCTGGAGAATCCCTGAGGGCCGGGAAAAGGGAAGGGAAAGTATTATTACTAAGAAATAATAATAATAATTAAATAGTACTTCTAAAAGCGCTACCCTTCTATGAGTAGCACTGATAGTTTCTATCAAAACCACACGACACAATCAGAACCATTCCTGCGATGCTTGTAATCTAATTCTACACAAAGGGCAGCATCAGAGCCATAGAAACACGTAAGGCAACGTAGTTCTGTATATGAGAAAGCCCTGGGATCTTGTTTGTACTGATGGAGGTGCCCCAGTGACCTGCATTGAATTCTACCCCTTTACAATTTTTTTGTGTCTTACTCCATAATTCATACTTAATGGAGAAATTTTGTTTTAAATTTTAAAGAAGAAATGCAGCTTTGGTGGCATCCTATTCGGTACTTTTTTGTTCCTATGCAAAAAGTCACTATAATAGCTGATGCCTGAAAGATGGAAAGTGACCACTGTTGAGCGGATTTCTTGTTTCTCTAGTAGTGGGGTCAGAACCCCAAGGCTATGCGGTATGCCAGACAAGCCCATCACCAAATGAGCTGTGTCCTCCAATCCTAATGGTTCTTCATAGTCACTTTCACTTTTCCGTTTAGTAGGAGCTGACCAGAGAGGCTGTGAATGTTCCGCGTGTCAAGGAAAATCCCAGATCTGGGCTGGCAACCTTGTTTGCTCTGTACTGCGTCTCCAGGCACCACAGTCAGAAGTACGGAAGGCGGGCCGGCGCCGCGCGAGCGCGCTCAAGTTTGGCCGCCGCCGCTCGCCATAGCCGGGCTCCAACATGGCGGCTCCCCAGGATGTCCACGTCCGGATCTGTAACCAGGAGATTGTCAAATTCGACCTGGAGGTGAAGGCGCTTATCCAGGTACAGATTCTTAGGCCCCCGCCGGGCTCTCGCTAGCCGCCTTGGCATTTTCCAAAATCTTCGCGCCCGCCCAGCTTCCCAGGCAGGCGGCCCTCAGGCGCCATTCGGTCGGGTCTTCGTGATCGCAGACCTTAAGCGCTTTTCATGTGCACACAGTTGGTTCGCCCGCCTCTCAGCTATCCACACGCCCCTCTCCTGCTCCCTGACTTTACCGCAAAGGTTGAGGCTAGCCTGTTCCTGTCTCGTCAGTAGCCCCGCCCTGCCACCTCCCCCATCGCCTCGTACACCTACTTCCCTGTGTCAGGGGCACGGAGGGTACTCAGGGCCACCTGATACGGCAGTCACCGGACAAAGCTCAGGAAACCTGGACCGTGGGTATTTTTTGAATGAAAAAATCAAAGAAAGTTCCAAGACCTGGGTCAGAAGGCAGGCAGTGCCGATACTAGGACTGGACAGGGAAAACCAGCCTGGGAAAGGCATTTTAGATCTTCCATACCCGGTTCAGCCAATGGGGAAGTGAGGCGCTTGTCTAGAAGCAGGTGTAAGTAGAGACAGAAGTGCAAGAAAGTTTACATGGGAGCCGGGCGATGGTGGCACAAGGCTTTAATCCCATCACTCGGGAGGCAGAGACAAGCGTTTTCAGTTCGAGGCCAACCTGATCTAGAGTTCCAGAATAGGCCCCAAAGCTACAGAGAAATCCTGTCTTGAAAACAAAAAAAAACCTAACAACAACAAAGAAAAAAAGAAAATCAACATAGGCAAGAGTAGGGAATGTAGAAATGGCTCCTGAGTTTAGAAAACAAAACCAAAAACCTCAAGAGACTCAGAACGCAATCTGTGACAGCAAGGGAGGAGAGGATGGGGTGTAGCTCTGCTGGTGAATGCTTGCCTACCTCATCTGGGTTCCATCCCCAGTGCTGCAGAAGTGGGCTGTGGTTGCAGGGATATATGAGCCCCTGTGGAAAAGGGGCGGGGGAGTAGTGCTCTCTGACAAGCCAGATGCACACCGGACCGCAGTGGTCGTTTATCCTATGCCGCGTGGAAGTGTGGTATATGAATAAACTGGAGAGTAACTGAAGAAACTTGACACAAACTTTAAAGTCTCCAACTTCACTCCTGGAATGTGTAAACCGCAAAATGTCTGGCCCAGTTGTAGAAAAATAAACAAGATTGGGTTTATACAAATGAAATTACTAGGGACCAGGGTAGCGTAGCTCAGTGTAGAGTTAAAGCCATGCTCAGGGCCCTGGTTTCAGTCCTCAGAATGCAACAATACGTTCATATACATACAGGAAACAAACTGGCTAGTGTGTTGCTGCCAGCACTTGGAAAGCAGGGGTAGGAAAATCATGCATTTGAGGCTAACCTGGGCTACATAGAGTGATCCTGCCTCAAAAACAAAAAGCAGACTACATCCAAAATTTAAAAACAGAAAAGTTACTTTTTCATATTCTCTGGTTCGCTAGGTCTTTTTTGGGTTTGTGGTTACTATGGAGTAAACTTAACCCCAAAATTGCATTCTTTTAGTCTCCCAGCTCTTCTGCTAAGCGTTTTATGCTGAGAAATATGACTTTGAGGTAGGTTAGATGAAGAATTGGAGGCTTTGGTTTTTCAAGATTGCACTAATACGTTGCAGGATTTGAATATAGTAGCCTAAGTCTAGAGCCTGCTCCTAAATCTTAGTTCTGAAGATTCTGGATTTCTTTCCAGAAGCAAATCCTCAGTATGTCAAATCCCCTGTGTATGTCATATGACTTGTAACAGATAGAAGGCTTGTAAAATCAGACTAAGTTAATTTTGTTACATGTTACCAGAGATTTCAGCCCTTGACTTTTAGAGTTGAAGGATCTGAAGTCACAGTATCTCTTAGATGCCCATTCTTGTTGAACATGTAAGCTGCTTAAGACTTTCATGGTGGCTGGATAACACTTTGCTAAACTTTTAAGTCAAGGTTGAGTTTATCTAGCTACTTACTTATCTACACACATAATACATATCGTGTGTGTGTGTGTGTCTTGCTGGTGATGGAACCCAGGGCCTCAAGCATGTTGCGCAAATGCTGTACCACTGAACTGCATGTCCAGTCTGCTTTTGTATATTCTGTTCAGTGTTAATCTTAAGAGGGATAAGGAAACTGAAAATGATGTTTTTGCTTTTGTGCAGAGAAGAGCAGCAGTGAGCAAGACAAGGTGGAGCTAGGCCAACCTTAGCTGTGGGCTGAATCAGCTTTCCCCCTGTGCATGTCATTCCTGGAGAAAGGCCCCTCATCTCTCCGTTTTCTTCTAGGATATTCGAGATTGTCCTGGACCCTTAAGCAAGCTCACTGAACTGAATACTAAGGTGAAGGAAAAGTTTCAACAGCTACGACACAGGATACAGGTATGTGAGGCTCCACACGGCTCTTCACTAAGGGCTGGTATTGGGGTGAGAGCTTAGACCTTGGATAGCCTTTGCGTGAGAGTTGACCAGGTTCCTCACATGCCACATGGAGATAGTAGTAAACATTGTTACATTAGGGTGACTGGACTATCAAAGATTGGAGCCTATGCACTTGTTCCCTGCCTGAGTCCGTCACCAACATGTCCTGGGTGTTCTCCGTGCTGCACTTTCTGCAGTCACAGCTTCCATCTTGTGCTCATCACACCTGACTTTCCCATGGTGCATGTGCTGTCTCAGAACACAAGAGACTAGGAAGGGACCTGTGAGTGGCAGAGCCGTCCACTGCTGCGCTCTCGGGAAGGCTACTAGGAATCTGCCCATCACTGGGTGGGGCTAGGACCACCTGGGTTTTGTTTTTTCTGTTTATTTATGTATATTTTAAAGCAATCTTTGCTCATTTTACATACCAATCCCAGTTTTCATTCCTCCCCCTCCTCCTGCTCCCCTCACTCCACCTCCCAGCCAGTCCTTAGAGAGGGTAAGGCTTCCCACGGGGAGTCAGTAAAGTCTGACACAGCACTTTGAGACGGGACCAAGGCCCTCCCCTACTATATCTAGGCTGAGCAAAGTATTCCACCATAGAGAATAGGCTCCAAAAAGTCAACTCATGCACTAGGGATAAATCCTGGTCTCACTGCCTAAGCCACACAACTGTCACCCACATTCAGAGGGCCTAGTTGAGGACCCCCTGGTTTTGCTGCACGTGGTAAATGACCTTGTCCCAAAGCTGTCCTTCAGCTCTTGAGTTGCTTAGCAGATAGAAGTCTCTTGCAGAGCCACTGGGAAGTCAGCAGGTTGACAGCTTGAGAGGGCTTCTTGTTCCCTTCCTGAAGGGGTTTCCAGGGCAGGTAGGTGATTCCTGCCTTTGGAGATGACTTTAGAATTTCAGCACTGTGGCTGTACCTAGGTGATCACCATCTCCAGCACAGCTTCCTCCATCTGAACTTTTGAAAAATACTGCTTCTTGTGTGTTATATTTGTGTGTGTGCGTGTGTGTATCCACAGCTGTTAGTCTCGGTTATGTGTCTTGCTAATGTCCTCTGTTCTCTGTGCCTCTTTCAAATGCACTGTTTCATTACTCTCATGTCTTCTCAGAGTTTGTCTTCCTCAAGATTACAGATATTTTTTGCACTGTTTCCCCTTCTGGGAATGGACATGCCACCGCACTGAGTCTCCAAGCCTATCTGTGTCTGGATGACCTACCTTCTCTTGAACAGCCTCCCCACCTTCTTATAAAGTTGTAGTTCTCTTCTAACCATTTCTCTACCAACAGGCATTCATCTGGACTGCTTCCAGGTTTTAGTTCTTAGAGCTGATTTGTTTTCTTAATGTCTTTCTTTAACTCTTCAATTCTTAACTACTACTGTTGTATAAGTACCTGCATGTTTACCTGGTGTTTATTTCCTCCTCTAATTTTAAGTAATTATCCTCATCAATACATTTACATATTTGTTATGCTCTTACCGCTGGTTACAGCCTCTCCTTAAGCATAGACAGCATCTAGCAAGGTGTAGGCCAGCGAATGGCTAGCCCCATCCTAGCTCTCATCTGCATTTCCTTAGCTTTTGCATGCTCTGTATATTCCTGAAAACACAAAAGCACTCGAGTGAATGTCTCTCTTTGGTGTATTTCAACAAGGGTGCCTGTGAGCAGAGGAGAACTGGCCTGTGTCTTCTGAATATGCTAGTTCCTACACAGTTGGTATTGGCATGGCTGTGTGCAGATGTCCATCTGTGCATTTGTGTTTCTTCAGCTGGAATTGGAGAATAACAGTGCACCTTTCATCTCTCCGGAGATATCAGGTTCTCTGTGACAACTTCCAAGCAGCCTCTTCCAAGGAAATTGTGCATTTCTCCTTCTTTCTGTCTCCCTTCTTCCTGTTCACCCATTCTTCACTGAGATCAGTGTAGCAAAAAATAGAACACAGGGCTCTTTGGGCAGTGACTGCATTGTCAGGAATGAGAATTCTAGACAAAAAAAAAATTATGTCTTATTACTGGTAACATTTGCACTTCTCCCCATTTTTTTCCCCTTGAGACAGGGTCTCGCTATGAAGCTCTGGCTATACTGAAAGTCACTATGTAGACCAGCCTGGCCTCAAACTCACTGAAATCCAACTGCCTCTGCCTCAAGTACTGGGATTAAAGGCGTGCGCCACCACGCCTAGTTATACTTGTTTTAATTCACAGTCAGTTATTCTTTTTTTCTTTAGCAGTATGGGGGGGGGGCAGATTAAACTTTCAGAAGTACTTTCTGAGCTGTTGAAATGATACAGAGATACACATACTTGTTCCAAAACAGCACATGCAAATTTCTATAGGAATGAGTAGATTGTTCTCTAGATAAACTAATGTGTTGATGTTTTAGCCCTATGGCTTGCTTGAAAGTGAAACTTGTGATTTGTAAATTAAATCTAGGACCTGAGGCTTCTTTACAGTGTGTGTGACTGCTCCTGCAGCTCAAGTTCTTGGACTGATGCTGTTGATCATGTCTGCTCTCCCTTGCTCATGGTAGACTCTTGTTGGGGGAGGCTGCACATTCATTCCCAGCCACTCAGACCCAAAATGATCACACAGAAACTATGTTATTTGTGGTTCTGTTTGGCCAACGCTTATGCATATTTTTAGCTACTAACCCATCTCCATTAAGCTGTGCATCACCACGAGGTTGTGGCCTACCAGCAAAGTTTTGGCATGTCTCCTCCGCTGGTGGCTACGTGGCACCTCCCTGACTCTGCCTACTCTCTATATATCTTTTCCAGCCTGGCTATATTCTGTTAAGCCATTGGTCAAAAGCAGCCATTGGTCAAAAGCAGCTTCTTTATTCATTAACCAATAAAAGCAACACATAATACAGAAGGACTTCCCACACCAGACTCTTTCCCTGGTATTTGGTATTCTGAATCATGTGTGCTTATCTTCTGTATGCCTTTCCTGAAGTCTCTGCAGCCTGGTCATACCTCTCAGTCTCCAGGGATTATCACAAGTCTGGGGATACTGTTTATGTTAATTTCTCTTCTCTGCAGTTCTCAAATCACTAAGGAAAGATAAATCATCCCCCTACCCAAAGTCCATAGTGTACCCCCTGCCATTCACTTCACAACCAAAATAAAATAAACCAGACAAGTGTCCACCAGCTCTACTGTTGAGTAGACGTCCCAGACTGTTCTACAGCTGCTGGAAGCTTCTGTGGGTCCTGGGTTTGTGACAGTTTCAGTTCAGCTTCAGCCTCAGGTGGCCTTAGGCATCAGTGTTATGTTCACAAATAAGTCGAAACCCATGGGCAATGTTTGGAAACACGTAATAGTGTGGTATCTTCCTGGTATTGTGCTGGGATCTTGTTTTGTTGTGTCTGGTTTTTTCCTTTAGTTCAGGCAGTGTCAAGATTGTAGGAGTGGCAACCCCTGCTCCAATGAGGGCAGCCTTTCTAGAGCTGACCGCACCAGCACCCTGCTTCCTGTTCACCTTTGAGCTGCCAATTTTTCCTTCTCTTTCTTAAAGATTTGCCTATATGTTTAAAAGGATATTTGATTGTTTTGGACATGCTCCCTCCCACTCCCAAGTGTCTGTTGTAAAAGATACTTAGTTGTTTTTCTGTGTCTCTATTGGAAACAGAAGCACTCTGGCTAACTGCTGTTTTCCCCCTCCAAGGAGCTTGAGCAATCAGCAAGGGAGCAAGACAAGGAGTCGGAGAAGCAGCTTCTACTTCAGGAAGTGGAGAACCACAAAAAGCAGATGCTCAGGTAGGCGAAGTAGCCTACAACCACCTCTGCTGGGTCGCATGCTGACTGTAAAGCTTGTCCATGTGTTTATCTAATAAGCCCAGCTTAATGGTGATGTAGTGGTATCATTAACACACAGGCTGAACGTTCTCTAGATCAGTCAGTCTCAAACCACGAGTCTGAGGAGCTAAGGGGATAAGTGGAGTCTGCACAGACATTTGGAGCTGTGTGTGTAAAGTGCTCACAGTGTTGATATGTTTGCAGAGTTGGCCTCACACTGCACTGTATATATTCATGTATTTTAAAATACTGTGGGTGTGGGAGCTGTGTGTGGAGTCGGTTCTTTCCTGCCATTTGTCAGGCCTGCAGACACGCACCTCTGTCCTCTGAGCCTCTTGATGGCCCTTGTTCTGTCTTTTATTTTCTGAGACAGGGTCTCTTGTATTCAAGTTGTCCTCAAACTCAACATGTAGCTAGGATGACCTTGGATGTCTGATCCCCCTGTTCCTACTTCCCAGGTGCTGGGGATACAGGCATGGCTCCCCACATATTTATGTGGTGCTGAGAATCAAAGCCAGGGTTTTGTGCATGCTTGGGCAAGCACCGCACCAATGGAACTACACCCCAAACCCATCTTTTGTATATTTGAAAACAAAAATGTAATTACTTTTGGAGGCTAGAGAGATGGCTCAGCAGTTTCAAATGTGTACTGCTCTTCTAGAGGACCCAAGTTCAATTCCTAGCACCCACATCAGACAGCTTCCAACTGCCTGTAACTCCAACTCCAGTGGGTTCTGATGCCCCTCACCTCAATAGGCAGTTTTGTGCGCGCGCGCACACACACACACACACACACACACAAAATTAAAATAATAAAAATTAAACTTCTAAAAACTTGATTACTTTTGTAATACAGGGTAAATTTTATTCAAGAATAATTGGTATGTGGAAAGCTCACTGAAAGTGAACATACTCAAGATAGACCAAAATATAGCTTCCAGTGTAGCATTATTGAAATGAATGATGCACAGAAATGTGAGTTTATATTAGAATTGAGATTTTGGTGACACTGCAGCTGTGTGCTAATCTTTGATCATAAAGCCATTTCTTAGTTTCTTAATTAGGGACTATTACTTTTTTTTTTTTTTTAACAATGTCTGGGAACATGAATCACTGTTTCTCCCTCCAGGTTGGACTTTGTGCTATAACCCAAAGGGCCTTGTTACTGCAAACACGCCTTTCCCAGCCCTGTGGTGTTGAAGGCCCGCTCAGTATTCTTTGCTGCATCAGAATCCCCGTAGGTCTTCCTTTGTCACAGCTATATGCTCACGGTTTCCTCTCTGGCTCAGCTGGCAAGAGAGACTGACCAAGACATGGGAGTGAGTGGTGCAAGTGTGCCTGGCCCATCGACGGTGGCTTTTTATGCCACAAGGGTTCTCAGATTGTAAGCATGAACTCACGAGGAGTGCACGCGTGCAGTGTAGTAAGCTGCACCAAACACCGTCAGCTTAGTGGGGTCTTAAAGCTTGGCTTTCCTGGTGTGACTGACGTTAAAGGTTTGAGGAAAGAAAGCACGGAATTACTGTTTCTCAGGTTATCAGGTTCGTCATTCTGTTTAGTACTTGCTTTCTTCCCTCCCTAATACATGTGAGCTCCCTGAAGACAGGCTCTCTGCTCTGCACCCCTGGGCCTTGCAGATGTAGTTGATTGTTTGAAATGGCAGGTGTGGAATGGGCTGGTAGGTGTGCAGTATCTGAGAGCCCATCTGAAGATTGCCTGTAGTCCCAGCACTTGGGAGGCAGAAGCAGGCGGATCTCTGTGAGTTCAGGCCAGCCTGGTCTACAGAGTGAGTTTCAGGACAGCCAGGGCTACACAGAGAAACCCTGTCTTTAAAAAAAAAAGGAGAAAGTCGACTCCGGATTGTCCTGTGACCTCCACACGTGCACTGTGGCTTGCATCTCCACCCCAAGCATACACACATAAATTTTTGTTTTAATTTAAAGAAAGCCACCCTATTGGTTAAGGGCTCTGTTCAGGGCTTAGCGCAGTTGATTTGAACTGGCTGCATAAGAGTTCCAGCACATGGCTTTGGTTGTCAGAGGGCTATGGTTGGCCTTTTCTGTTTGTCAGTGAAGAGTGGATTGCTAATCTCAAGTGCTGCTTACCTTTGAGCCATCGCTTGCCAAGTAAAGAATGTGAATAGATCATGCCGCAAGTCAGGATGCCCTGTGAATCAATCATGCCAGCCAGGGTGCCCTGTGATATGTGTAGTGCCTGCAACTGGTTCAAATAGACAAGAGTTAGCAAGAGTAGCAAGCCTTGGAGGAATGTTGGTTCCCCCCTCTAACAGCCGCTTCGGGCGGATAAATGGTGATTCCAGTACTAGGGATGAAGGAGGAATGCTAGGTCATGGCTCTCGAGGATAACACCCAGAGGATAACACCCAGATACTTGTCAGACAGTAAAGCCACTGTGGGTCTGTGTCTCGTAGAGTGCCTTGTCCCTGGTCTCCCAGCTGCCTAGCAGGAGAGGGATAGCGACAGAATGTTCTGGAAACATCTTCTGGAGGTTCAGAGGAAAGATGTTAAGACCTATGCTAAAGTAGCTGTCAGGGCTACCAAGAGGAGGAAGTGGAGGGAGGTGATGTTGAACTCTGAGCCGCACTGTTTAGGCTGGGCAGCCTGGTGGAGCCACCAGGACCTCATGTGTGACCCTTCTTTTTCCAGCAACCAGACCTCATGGCGGAAAGCCAATCTCACCTGCAAAATTGCCATCGACAACCTGGAAAAAGCAGAACTTCTTCAGGGAGGAGACTCTTTGAGGCAAAGGTATCTTCTTTTGTCCCCTTGGCTCTGATAACATAACATCTAAGCACCATGTGAGGTGGCTTTTTGATTTCATAACATTTGTACTTTATGTAGTACATAAGTTTGTTTGTTGTTTTTTTTTTATTTTGAGAACTGGGTCTCATACATCCCAATCTGGTCTCAAACTTTATATGTAGCTGAGGATAGCCTTGAACTTCAGATCTCACAGGTGTGACCTCCACACCGAGTTTATGCGGTTCTGGAGATCCAACCAAGGCTTCGTGCATACTAGGCAAGCACTCCACCAACCAAGTACACCCAATTGACTAAAATTGGTTTTTGGTTTGGGGATTTTGTTTGTTTGTTTGTTTGTTTGTTTGTTCGTCGTAATGGGGTTGAACCTAGGGCCTCATGCATGAAGGGCAAATACTCTACCACTGAGCTAACTCCCGGTCCTCCCTGACAGTTTTTAAGACCCTTCTTTTAACTGCACATGCATAGTGTCCGTTATTAACCAGTTCTGTTGGCGTGTTTACATTTCCACTTTTTTAGTATCGTATGATGCGTCAAGGCAGGTTTTTGTCCGGTTCCTTTGAGCAAGTTCTCTGGGAATGAGTGAACATTTCTGAGTCTCTTGGTCCATGGTGCAGATTGGCTTACAGACGGCAGCATGGTTTCCATTCCTCCCAGCAGGGCTCGAGGACGTGGGCTCAGGATACACAGCCTTAGCCACACTGACTGATGTTTCAGAAACGTGCAAACCCAGTGTGGTGGCGCACGCCTTTAATCCCAGCACTAGGGAGTCAGAGGCAGGTGGATCTCTGTGAGTCAAGTCCAGCCTGGTCTACAGAGCCAGTTCCAGGACAGCCAGGGCTTCATAGTGAGACCTTCTCTTGAAAAAACAAAAGAAGAAGGAAGAAATGTATGCTAACTGTCTTTGTGGTACATATCTGTAATCCTAGTACTCATAGGTGGGGGATGGGCTGAGGTGGTGACAGTCTGCCCGTTGGGCCAAGCTGAGCTACATTTTGAGACCTTGTTT
>NC_022014.1:567179-576313 GCF_000317375.1 Microtus ochrogaster
GCTCTGTAGACCAGGCTGGTCTCGAACTCACAGAGATCCGCCTGCCTCTGCCTCCCGAGTGCTGGGATTAAAGGTGTGCGCCACCATCGCCCGGCTTTGAGACCTTGTTTCAAAGCACAAACAGAAAAAGTACTAATGTGGTAGGTTGAAAATGGTGCTTTTCACAAGCTCGGCTTTTGTTGCTATTGTTCCTTCCTCTGCACTTTCAGGAAAACTACCAAAGAGAGTTTGGCGCAGACATCCAGCACCATCACAGAGAGCCTCATGGGGATCAGCAGGATGATGTCACAGCAGGTGCAGCAGAGTGAAGAGAACATTCAGACTCTAGGTAAGGAGTAGATGATGCTCCAGAACGCACGCCTGGCACATCTGTGGAGCCCCCTGGCTCTCCCCACCCAAACTGTGCCTTAGGACATGATGAGACTGTCCTGTCTTGTGGCGGGGGGGGGGGGCAGGATGCTGTCTTCCTCTCCTTCAGCTGTGCAGCTGTGTTAGACACACCTTGTGCCATCATTCCTCCCTGAGGAAGCATTGCTAGGCTCATGTGAAAAGCAGAAATGGCTGGCCTCTTTGGAAATGGTGTCTTGTCAGCAGTGCTTGCAAGAGGTCTGGGAATCTGGTTTTTAGCGTGAGCTCATGGGCTTAGTATTGCCAAACAGGTTAGGACCACTGGCAAAACCATTACTGTGAGTTTCTTTTAATTGTACCAGCCAGAGGCCACAGAGGAGGCTGTTGGAGACCGGCACATTCTTGCCAAGTGTCTTCCCACCTTAGCTCCTTCGTAGAGAATTTGTCTTTCTAGGGCCCTTCAGTTGTGGGAAACAGGAAAGGAGTTTGCTCTTTGCAAGATTTCACATGTCAGCCGAAGTAGACAGTGAGGTTTGGTAAATTCTCAAACCTACCACCTTGCTTTCATCGTGGCTGTGTTTCATTTCTACCCTTACTTCATCCTCTAGTCGAGACATCATCCATGAAAATAGCTCAGCACATCTAAAAGGTAATGATAAGGGGCTGGAGAGATGGCTCAGTGGTTGAAAGCAAGCACTGCTCTTGAAGAGGACCCAACCACACCCACATCAGCCAGCTGCCAACTCATGCACCTATACCCACACAGATATGCACATACCTAGCAATAGTAAAAATAAATCTCACCTGCCTGACTCAGGCGCTGGCCTTGTTGACAGACAGACAGACAGACAGACAGCGTATTGAGCTCCTCTTTGTCTGGGTGGCACAGTCTGAATCAGACCCCTTTCCTTCTGTTGCAGCCAGCTCTTCACGAACTCTCCTAGATGCAAATGAAGAGTTTAAATCCATGTCGGGGACCATCCAACTGGGCCGGAAGCTCATCACAAAATACAACCGCCGCGAACTGACGGACAAACTTCTCATCTTCCTTGCCCTGGCCCTGTTCCTTGCTACAGTGCTCTATATTTTGAAGAAGCGCCTCTTTCCATTTTTGTAAGGGAGGGATGCCAGCTATGGCCCTTTATACTCCTGATTGCAGGTCAGGGCTCTCAAGGACTGGCTGTCAAACTGGGCTGCTCCTTCCCTGCGGTTTTCCCCTGTGCTAAGTACACCCAGCCAAGGAAGCACAGCAGTTTCCAGTTTCCTGCAAGAAGCTGCTTGGAAAGGGCGAATGCACTACAGGAAAAGGAAGCCTTTGGGTGGAGGCACTCCACGTTACTCAGCTCCCAAGCATGGTGCTGCCACAGGGAGCATCTCAACTCTGGGTTTGATGCACCTCCTCCCTCCGCGTCCTAAGGCATAAATGCTAGATCAGTGGAGAGAAGAAAGAGGAGCCTGTGGGAGGGAAGGTGATGAGAGCTCATGGCTGTTTCCTGAATAAACCTCATTTATTTAATGAAGTGATAAATGTTTAATTTTACAAGGTATCTCTCTAGGAATGCCCTTACTTCATCATGTCCCTATTCCTAGGACATGAGCTTAGATTATTCATTCAACAAGGAATTACTGAGGCCAGAAAGAACACTTGCTGCTCTTTTAGAAGACCAGTGTCCAATTCCCAGTACCTCTTGGGGATTCACAGCCACCTCTAACTCCAATTCCTGGGGATCTGATGCTTCTTATAGGCCCCAGGCATCACATAGCGTGCTTACAAACATACAAGCAAACACTCAGATGCATTAACTTTTTGTTTAATTTATTGAGGGTGAGACAGTGCAGCTGGTAGAGGCACTTGCCAATAAATCTGATGACCTGGGTTCCATCCTCACACTCCATCCACAGGCCCCACAGGTGGAAGGAGAAAACCAGCTGCAGAAAGCTGTGCAGCTGTGGGGTGTGTGTGTGTGTGTGTGTGTGTGTGTGTGTGTGTGTGTGTTCCCGCATATACACAAATAACTAAAAAGAAGTGTGGAACAGCTGCCACATGATGTGGGAGTGTCATATATCAATCTGTTGATTTCATTGGTTAAGTAATAAACAAACTGCTTGGGCTCATAGCTTAGAACATAGGTGGGTGGAGTAAACAGAACAGAATGCTGGGAGGAAGAGGAAGTGAGCTCAGACTCCACAGCTCTGCTCTCGGGAGCAGATGCCTCAGAGAGACGCCATGCTCCCCTCTCCTGGGAAGATACACTCCCGGTAAGACCGGTGCTCACTAAGACCGGTGCTCACAGATTATTAGAGATGGGTTGATCGGGATATCAGAATTAGCCAGTAAGGGCTAGAGCTAAAGGGCCAAGCGGTGATTAAATGAACACAGTGTCCGTGTAATTATTTCGGGTAGAGCTAGCAATGTGGGCGGCCGGGTGCCGGGACGCAGCCCGCCGCTCATATTTCTACAGCCACAGGCTGATTCCTCGACATTGCCAGACATTGCACACACACACTTGGTAAGCTGACACGCTCCCTCCAGCAGCAACAGAAGTGAGATGTCAGCATGGGAGACTACAAACAGCCGCCATTGGAGCAGCCCACCAGCCTGGCAGGGCCTGGGGCATCGTGACTGAGGGGCTTGCTGGCTCCCTTCTCTTTGAGGTTCAGACTAAATGTGGCAGAGAGAGAAGCCAGTACTGCTGATGCCCAGCTGTGCCCACTTCTGTCCATGCCAGATACATGTTCCCAGCTAGACCAGCCCTGCAGGTGCCAGCATTCCCCAGCTTGGCCGGTCTTGTTCTTGAAGTTTTTCCTGCACTGCTCACAGCCCTGGAGGACCCGGAGGCAGAGAGGAACTGAGGCACATGGCCTGGAGCTGGCACTCAAACGTGCAAACCACATGGCCCAAGCAGACTGCCTTATGCTGCTGTCAGTTTCTACACCCACACAGTGGGAGTGGTGGTCCACAGAGGGCCAGTCTGAATGAAAGGGAGAGGCAAAGTAGTGGGTGTGGCTCCCTCATAACTGAGCCCTCATCCAGCTCACAAACGCTGGGGACTCTGAACCCTGAGGGTCCTACAGCCGCAGCAGAAAGCCTTCCCTGAGGAGCTGCGGGGGCGGGGGGGGCTCTGTTTAGACCCCTTTGAGCAGCGGGTACCAGCGGGGACCAAGTATGTGCCACTGGCTGTGTGCACTAGACTGACGTGCTGAGGCCACTGTAAATGGAAAGGCGTTTGTGTCTGTCACAGAGAGTGATGGAAACTGCCACCCCGTAGTACCGACTCCTACACAATGGCACTGGGAAGACTCCTCAGGGAGTAGTGGCCGGTCGCCTATACAGAGAGCACATGCTGGGTCGACTGCTGGAGCAGAACAGTGAGATTTCTATTAAGGAAGGTGTACAACTAAAAACCCATGAACTGCTCAGTTCTGGAATTTTCCATTTTATATTTTCATCTGTGGTTGGACATAGAAAGCTAAAGTCATGAAAAGCAAAATCATAGATAAGGGATGTATAGGAGGAATCTCTCTCTCTCTCTCTCTCTCTCTCTCTCTCTCTCTCTCTCTCTCACACACACACACACACACACACACACACAATTCTTGGCCTCCAAAGGCGCTTAGTGCAAATTATGCACACAAATTATAGTCAGATGCAGCTAAGCACGCAGCACTGAGGGGCAGCCCCCACTCGGATTCCGGCTGTAGTGCGGCAGATGGAGGTTATCAAGGGTTTTCTTGCCCGAACATTGCTCTTTACTCTTCCCACTAATTGTCAGCCCCCTCGTGATGTGGAAACATGTAGGCTCTGCACTCCCTAGAAATCCTCGCTTCCACACTTTATGCCTTTTACTTGCCTCCTGAAGACAGTCTGGTTTGCCCTGTTTAGGGCTCATCTGGAATGCATCTTGAACCCCATCAGCAGCCTGAGTCTTCCTCACCCGCTTAGCTGTGCAGAAAGCGGCCTTCCACACTCAGCCAGGAGGGGGCAGTGTCCACACTTACTCTGCATTCCTGTAGATGTGATAATTTCCACAGACTGGAATACTCCAATACCCCTCTTTTAAAATGGGGGAAGGGGTGAATAAAACTAAATATGTAAGACCTACCCGTGATTAGGTTGAGATATGTTCCATAAGTTCCTTTAATATTTAATTAAACAATAAGGCAAACTCATATACTATATTTTGATTGACAGATGGTAATGGTGTTAAAAATCCAGAACGGAATATTCAAGGGAATACTCATTCAAGAGGCATTTGCTGAGCCCCTATTCTATACCCATAATGTGTCATGGAGCTGTAGTGTGCGGCGAGGGCGAACAGATGATAAATGATGTGTATACTAAATATGTCATTTATTATGTTAGAAAACAAAGCAGGCTTTCTGTATCCTTGGGTTCCCCATCTGCAGGTTCAATCAACTTTACACTTAAAAAAGAAAAATCATATGTATAGACTTTACTTGCCATTATCCCCTGGATGGTGCAATGTAACAAGTACTTTTCTAGCGATTACACTGCTCAGGATAGCAAGGAAGAACTGAGTGGCTCAGCCTAAGTGTCTGGGTGGAGGAGAGAGGCCAGATGTGCAGTGGTGAGGGCCGAGTGTGGTGGCACACACTTTTAGTCTCGGCGCTCAGGAGGCAGAGGCAGGTCAGCCTGGTCTACATGCCGAGTTCCCTTCCAGGCAGAGCTCTATGGTGAAAGTCTGTCTTTAAAAGAGTAAAAAAAAAAAAAAAAGGAAAGTAGTACGCAGCTGATAGATGAGGGCCAGCAGCCCAGCAGGCCTGGGGAAGCCGGACCAGCCCCCAGATGGCACACCGTCTTGTTTTTCCCACTTCTCTGGCAGCTCTCACTCCTTTTGTTGTTCATTTTCTGAACACCCTAAATGCCCACTTAGATCTCGCTGCCTCTGCCTTGTCCTGTACTGTCTCAAAGCCGGGGTCCATGGACCCGCAGCCTTAGTCGTTTACAGGAAGAGCATCAACAGTCCCCAAGTTCTAGGGCAAGGCAGCCTTCGCAGGAGCTCAGAGCCCGCAGGCACCTGTGCTTCTGTCCACACCCCACCCCCTGCCCCCTTTCCCCGGCTCTGCCTTCCCCTAACACTTCTTCCTGGATGTGGTTAGGGCTAAGGATATGCCATCCCAAAATCTGAGTGTGTGAGACCAGTGCTGCTCAAGACAGACTCCTTCCTGGAGGATGAAGATTTAAGGTCCTCTTGCAGAGGACCTGGGTTCAGTTCCCAACCTCACATGACTCCTCAAGCTATCCGGAACTCCAGTTCCAAGGAGTCCGAAGTCTTCTGATTTCTGTGAGCTCAGGCACAGACATACATACAAGCCAGACATTTGTACACATAAATCTTTATAATATTTTTGTTTGGTTTGACAGGGGTGTCTCTACATAACACTAGCTGTCCTGGAACTCGCTCTGTAGACCAGTTTGGCTTTAAATTCAGAGATATACCTACCTGCCTCTGCCTCCTGAGTGCTGGCATTAAAGGTGTGTACCATCACCCCCGGCTTAAAGTTTTGTGTGTGTGTGTATGTGTTTTTAAGACAGAATACAAATTATTTTTTCTTCCTGGGTTTACAGTGGTCTTCCCTGGGCCAATGGTGGTCTTCCCTGGGCCCTACTCACAGCTTTGTCCAAGCTGCGCTTGAACAAGGACAGAATAAAAATAGCTGTAGCTATCTAAGAGATAGACGGTCTGGCGGTGCTGTCAGGGATGAAGGGCTGCAGCCTGGGGCTGGGGGGTGTTATCACCCCATTGTCCTTGCAGCCTCCAGCAGTGGGCTCAGGCTACACAAGGCATCCAGGGGCCCAGAGCGCTGGGCATAATGTTTATGCATTTGGCTCTTTAAATGGGCATGGTAACACGGTCAGGGAGACTTAAGTCCTATTTGTGCTCTCCCTGACCTGTGTCCCCAGGGGTCATAGGCATCACCCTCTGTGCTGTGGTTTCCTTATCTGTAACTAGAGCCTCTCTGCACAGAATAGTTTCTCAAGGGGCCGGGGAGGACCACAGAAAAACCACAGCAGCCGCTCACATGCCAGCAGCTCACGTCACTGTGTGCCACCAAGCAAACGCAAATGGCTTCATTCTGCTTTCTCAACTGAAGGAAAGTGTGCTTAGATACAGAGGAAGTTTCTGGAATTGGAGAGGACTCAGGACCAGTTGTGATGGTTAATCTTGGCTGTCAGCTGGATCTGAGATCAACTAAGACACCTCTGGGTGAGTCTGTGAGGAAAATTCCTGGGGAAGGATTAACTGAGGTGGGGGCACAGTGTGGGCAGAACCTTTTAAAGGTTGCTCAGATTTGAAGAAATACCAGGGAAATGCTGTGCTCTTTTGCCTACCCCCTGTCCTACTTGCTGGTGAGTGCATCTACTCTGTTGCTGCCGCTGCTGCATTCCATCACTGGCATCAGAGCCCAGTTTCTTTAGTTTCCAACATGCACTGAAGACCAGTGACTCTCCAGGAATCCTCCAGGCCTTCAGCACTGGAAAGGCATGGCTAAACCACCCAGCCTTGTGGACTGAGCCACTTACCAAATTCTCAGCATCTCCAGTGTGCGGGTAGCCATTGCTAGACTACACAGGCTGTATCATAGAATCCAGTCTGATAAAGACTGCTTCTGTTCCTCTGGAGACCCTGACTGATACCCCTGGGTAGGGTAGGAAGGGGGCCAAGCAGAGCAGCCCAGTGTCTGCCAGCCTTCTTGTTGTATGGGAGGGGGAGCGTAAAATTTATAACTCCCTCCCTGGTGATCTTTCCTGCTGCCAGGGTATCCCTAGATAAAGGGAGTGGACTTGCTGCTGTGATGTGGGATTTCCCTCTGTATGCTGATTGTTTAACGAATAAAGAAACTGCTTTGAACCTATAGCAGGGCAGAATTTAGGTAGGCAGGGAAGATGGAACTGAATACTGGGAGAAAGGAGGGTGGAGTCAAAGAGAAGCCACGTAGCCCCACCAGAGATAGACGCTGGAACTTTTCCTGGTAAGTCACAGCCTCATGGCAATATATGGATTAGAATAAATGGGATAAATTAATATCTAGAGTTAACCAATAAGAAGCTAGAGCTAATGGGCCAAACAGTGACTTAATTAATATAGCTTTCTGTGTGATTATTTCGAGTCTGGGCGGCTGGGACAAACAAGTGGCCTTCCTTACCACACAACTGAGGGGAAAGCTTGCAGGCAGAGAGTGGAAACTTCCTTCTTCCATATCCTTACAGAAACTTCCAGCAGGAGGCCTGGCCCAGACTAGAGGCCAGTCTTCCCACCTCAAAGATCTGGATTAGAAGTGGATCTTCCCCCTTCAAATTAAGCAAAAACCTCTCACAGGTGTGCTCCAGTTCAGGGTTTTAATTAATTCCAGATATAGTCAAGTTGATAACCAAGAATAGCCTTTCAGGTATTGGTAATCCCAGCACTGGGAGGCAGAGACAGGTGAATCTCTATGAGTTTGAGGCCAGCCTGCCTACAAAACCAAAAAAAAAAAAGAATATGTCTTCTCAGCTGAGCGGTGGTGCGTGACTTTAATCCCAGCACTTGGGAGGCAGAAGCAAGCAGATCTCTGAATTTGAGGCCAGCCTGGTCTACAGAACATGTTCCAGGACATCCAGGGCTACACAGAGAACCCATCTCCAAAAAACAAACAAAGAAAAGAGTACTTAGAGGTGTCAGCCATATCTGTGTTGGCTCAAGCCCACAGTCTGTAGTCATCAGCATTGCCACTGTAAAAACAAAAACAAAAGGAGTAGCCATCGCCTCTGCCACCTCTCCCTCCACCCTGAGGGGTGAGAAGGTGGGTGGGTTAGAGGACCAAGTGAGATTGCTGACCCACTGGGCTCCTAAGGGACTCCTCTCATTCCATGCTGCTCTTGACGGATGTGCAGCTGGGGGACACTGGTGGGTCCTGAAGGCGGAAGAGGGCAAGCACACTTGCTTTTCAGGACCAACAGGCTCGCTGACTTTTTAGACAGACAAATACATTAGAAGATAGGAAGTGTCCCACAGGGTCCCAGGACTCTAGTGAGTGCAAAGGGACATCTTTGTCCCACTTAGAAACTGTAAGTGGCAGTCAAAACGAATGAGCAGCCATGGGTTGGCAGAAAAATATGAAAACGTCTATATTACTGAAAGTGGTCTACTGAATCAACAAAACCCTACCAGAATTCCAGGGATGTTTTTCACAGGGCTAGAAAAAAAAATAATCCTAAAATTCATTGGAAACACAAAAAATACTCCAAATAGCCAAAGCAGTGGAGGCTGAGTCCATATCTCTCACCCACTACAAAAAAATAAAAAATAAAAATGGACCAGAGCCATTAATAAAGGCTTCAAGTGCCAAAACTTCTAGGAGAAAACATTTCAAGACAGGCAGGAACTTTCTGGAAGATCCCAGCAGCATGGGAACTGACTCCCAGAACTGGCAGGTGAGAGCACAGAGAACTTTCATGCAGCTAAGGGAACAACTGCCTGAGCAAAGAGAAGCCTGCAGAGCCACAGGAAGCCTTTGGCGATTCTGCTTTACACAGAGGTGAGTTGCTAGAATATGTACAGAGCTTCAAAAACTAAACATCATAAAAAAAAAAAAAACCCAATCATCCAGTCAGTATAGAATCTAATACCTGAGTGGACAATTCTCGAAAGAGAATCATAGATGGTGTCTTTTTTTTGTTTTGTTTTGTTTTTTTTTTTTTTGGTTTTTCGAGACAGGGTTTTTCTGTAGCTTTGGAGCCTGTCCTGGAACTAGCTCTGTAGACCAGGCTGGTCTCGAACTCA